>NC_089517.1:33095797-33395797 GCF_963924715.1 Thunnus thynnus | reverse complement strand
AAGAGGAGGAAGCGAGTGTAGGTGTATTTGATGATGATAGTAGTGGGAGGAGGTGACCATTTTCGTCTTTGTACAGCTGCTCTTGACAGAGAATACATTGTAAACATAATCAATGTGAACTTAACCGGCCTTTTGTGTCAAGGAACCTCAGGAATACTCTTAAGCACTGTGCTGCGTTGCTCAGGATCATGGATGAAGTTCTGTCTCTCCTGGAAAGTTGCTCTCATTTTCATGAAGATCTGTTCGTTGTCTTTGCTGTGTTTCAGTAGAGATATGGCCTCATGACACTGGTCTCCCTCCAACTGCTGCTCTTTAATTACTTCTCTCTCCAACTCTGGTCCGCTGCTGTCTGAGATGTGAGAGCTCCTTCTCCTACCCCCACTGCTACCACCACTGCTGAGTTCTCACTGTGTGTTTTTAAGTTTCTAGACAATGTAGCCCATTGCTGTCTGTCAAAAAAGTGTGTAAAGACAATATCAACATAAAAGCATAAAGAGTAGTTTCAGTATGTATCTATATAGAATAGTGGAGAAACAAAGTGTAAGACTCTCAAAATGCACTAGAACATTATTCATTTGTTAACAAGATTTACAAACTAAATATATCTCTCACTGATCGCAATTCTGCATTGGCTGTTACTATCAACACTGTTAATTGCCGCCTGGCTGCCTGCACAGTTAGCGATGTTGGTAAAAAAGAAGCCTCCTAAAAAATATTAAAAGCTTTGATTGCTATAACCTGAAGTGGTGGGAAACGTTAACCTTACTTTGAAACATATACTCATGTAGCCTTTTTTGGAGAAGGCACCTTTACGCCAATGCATACTGTGTTCTTTTGTCCATAGGTGGAGCATGCCTGCGGAGGTAAATTACACTGCTACATTACCTTACCAAGTTAGGGCATAATAGTTTTCTCTAGTCTCTTAACTGTATTAAAATGAATGCAAAGGAAATCCTAAAATCCTAAAAGATGTGCTTGATACAATGCATTAGGGCTGGGCAAAATACCAATAAAAGAAAAGGGAGTGGGGCTTAGCGGGTATAATCAATGTATAAGAGGGCCCCTGCTGAATCCAAAGAGCCAAACTGCAACTCCCCATGACAAACGGGTCAAAGGTTATGAAGGATCAAAGATCAGCCAATCAGGAAAGGGTGTGTGGCTTCATCTCCAATCAATAAGCCTTTCTCAGCTGGGTTATACCAACCTGGTCAGAAACTTTCTATGACTAACAGTTCAAAAGTTATGAAGGATCAAAGAATAGCCAATTAGGAAAGGTGGCAAAGCTTCACCAAAAGGGGGCAGGGCTAAGGCATACTGACAGAGATCTCTGTTCAACTGACAAGTCCCACGAATCAACCCCCAACTCTCTACATCAAAGAGTTTTCAGGTTATGAGCAAGCAAAGAATAGCCAATCAGCAATAGCGCTGATGGGAATGGCATCGAAATGGCGAGGGATCAGTCACTGAGGAGTTTGACCATATGATAGTTTTTAATGCTTTTCCCTTGAAATTTTCTAATGGTTGAGTGCTAAAGTTGTTGCTATGGTAGGGAAAACACTGAACAATGTTTGGATGCTGGCCTGGAGCCGCCAAGGCATTACTAAAAAGCTTCCCAAAAACCCTCTATGAGGTTGCTGTGTACTTGCGATGCCAATTACTGACAGTGAAGACTGTCTGATTTTTGTTCAAATGGAAAGTACCTTCCCTAACAGTGGGCTGTTCTATGGCAGTCACAGTCCGCACTAGTATCAAGTTAAATCCTGGCATTGGTAAATATAGCAAAAAATAAGGGTCAATAAGCTTGTAATGTAAAGAGGTAAAACCTTGTAATAGTAGTTCTGCATTAATTCTGGTGAACCTCCACTCATGCTTGCTTCATATATACAGAAAACCACATCCCTTGCCTACTGTGTAAATAAGGGCGTTAAAGCTTGTTACAATTTTTTTTTTATTTGCCATTAAAGGGATAGTTTGGATTTTTGACACAAAGTGGTATGATATACTCGGCAGTAGTCTACAGCAGAACACAGCAGTACATATATATATACATTTATATTTCCGATGCTATTAATTTGCCCCATTACATTTTAACATTACTCATTAGTGTTGAGTCTGCACATAATTGATGTTGTATATTGCCCTCTTGTGGCCAAAACTTGTTACGACAGAATCATTTTTTTCAGTTTGTCGTAGCTCAGACTTGCTGGTTTGTTTCTGCATTAATTCCTGTGACTTGTGTAAAGAAAACCACATCCTTCACCTTCTGTGTACAGCCCCACAATACAGACAAAGATCAATGTGGATTTAATGGATACAACACTGCGGCTACGACTCTCATAGCCATGAGAGAGAGTTGCTAAGACAGTTGACAAATCCCCTCTCTCTGTTATGAAGTCCCTCTCTACCTCCCATGAAGACACCAACCCTCCATAATAGACTATGGGCAAGATCAGATATCATAACTACCAAAAGTGGAACACTATTTTGGGTTTCAGCCAATATTACTGTACTGTCGGTAGAGTGAAGTTAGAGGTATAACCTAAAATTAGAGCTCTTGAGGAATATATAGATCCAGCCATTACATAGCTTATCAGGGAAGGGATGGAAATTCTTTCAAATATAACAGAAATTTGACAGGGAAAAATCTATATGGCTATTCATATTGGGGTCCCTTGACCTTTCACCTCAACAATCCACAGGCTCAAGTGAGATCAGGTAACTTATATATTATTATTATCTGATACAATCTACCTAAGGTATAGGCCACCAGTAATATTTTTTGGCACTAAATAGGATATATTACTTTGCATTTTAAGCATACTGTACCTTTTCATGCAAATTTTCATGACCATACATTCACTGAAACATCTGTCTATAAATGAAAAATAAGAATAAAGATCTATGTCAAAATTTACCACTTTCAAGTTCATGTTCTGTCCGTGCATTGAGATTTGGATGAAATTTGTGATCCCAATCTCTGAGAGCAAGTCCTTCATTTTCTCAACAATATCTTGAGCTGATGAATGGCCCATAAACTCTGAGCCGATGTATTTAGTCTTCACCTCGGGCCCGTCCCATAGCCTGACATGCATGTCTAACTGCTTAGCTTGTAAATACTAGTTCAGGCTTTCATCAAATAACATGACATACAATCTTTGCTTCAATATTTTGGACAAAGTCAGTTTCTTAAAATAAGGGGCCAGTCCAAAAGTATGTATGAGCACTTGCATTCTGGCTGTCAGGGAACATGACCTGAAAAAGCTGGCTTGTGTCTTCACATGACTTTTAGGATTAGTGAGAATTAACCACCTTTAGCGCCCACCGTACCTCTGCAGTTAGGGCTTTGTGTCTGGACACAGCACCTGAAATGGTCCCTTGTTTGATGATGGATGAATGAGAAGCACTGCAGCTGGCAGGTCAGACTGCACAGAGAACAATATAACGTCATTTGACGTCAAATGCCTGAGCATTAAAGTGTGTTTAACCAATATAGATTTTTCTCAGTCGTTAACTGAACCACATATACCCTATACAGGTATTTGTGAAGCAAATTTCCATGACTTTTCCAAAACTTTCTGCGTTTATTTATTTTTACAAAACTTCTCCAGGCCTGGATATTACTATTTTCAAATTCCATGCTTTTTCCAGGTTTTTCATGACCGTACAAACTCTGTATGAGAATTAAAACAAGACAAACTTGAATTTTCTGCATTATTCACTTGGTCATTTCTTACCTACAGTCCATTTTCTCCGTGTTTGTTTTCATACATTGAACTGTAACTGTCATGGCTGCTCTCCTCCAAGAGAATCTTTAAAAAAGATGAGGCTGCATTCAACCAATAAGAAAGCGTGGCCGATCTGATGATGAATTGAAACCTAAACACAGACTCAATCAACAGATCAGTTGTCCATCATCCCAGAATAAACACTATAACATTTCCACGCTAACACCATATGAAGAAATAACACCAAAGATAGATTCTGGTGTAGCCTGAGAAGTGTACTTTATACCCATTCTACTCCAAAGTGTATAAAATTCTACTCTGGTTCATCAAAACTCTGGGATTATAACACTTTGGCCTTTGCTGTGTAGCATCTTCCTCAACATCACACTTCCTCCCCTGGGATTCCTCCCTTTTCCAGGACTCACTTTTCTTACCCTCAAGGTAAATTTAAGCTAGATTGAATTAGGCAAGGGAAAGTAGGTCATTGGCTTTGATCATTCTATTGCATTGTTAGTTTGAAGGTTAAACCTGACGCTGGTATATTCCCACCAGCAGCCTCAGCTGGCCAGACGCTTTCTCTCTTCCTTCTCTTCCTGTTTATTTCTTCCTCCCTACTAACTGACAGTCTGACATGTAAACACACGTGTTACGTTCTTCCTGAGGGCAATTTGCATTTATCTCAGTTCCCTTAAAAGTTATTTCATGCAGCTTCTTTAATTGTTCTGCTTTCCACTGTGTCTGTTCTTCTGTTATAATATTGATTATGTTTTCCAGCTGAATATTTTCCCTTGTGTGGTGGCTTATCTTGATTTTTTTTTTTTTTTTTTTTTGGTGTATATATACATATTTTAATATCTCAACAGATGTGTTTCAAAATATAAAAAACTGACAATACACTCTTTTTTTAAATCTGTTTATAAGGTTTTGAAATTTTTCAACATGACACAGACAATTGTACATATGCACCCCCCCCCCTCCCTCCCTCCCTCCCAATCCCACAGCAGAGATAAACAGGAAGAACCAATGGCATTGGGAAACCATCAAATACAAGACAGGTTATACAAAGCAGAATACAAAAACAAAACAAAAATATAGCTGCAAGCAGCAATACATAAAATCCCTGTATGTCACATGTCGCACAGATGGCACAATCAGATCAAAAACAAAATTACCATTATGTAAAGATGATGTGTACAGAATTTCAAGGCCATTGGGCAAAAGCTGAATTTGATGACAAGTAAGTCTATTATGCCACTGGCAGGACCTGAACCCTGGTCGCCAAGAATTACTGGATGCCAACTAAAGGCATGTATCCTCATCCTCTGGACAACTGTTAAGGTCCAGAAAAGGTGTCCAGGTTTTTTTAAAGTTTCTCACTGAACCTTTCAGGGAAGATGTAATCTTCTCTAGCTTGATGCAATATAATACATCCTTGATCCATCTACTGTGGGTGGATGGCAATACATGTTTCCATGTTTCTAAGTATGAGACATCTAGCTAAAAGTGAGGCAAAAGACATAATTCGATTACAATACAGGGGAGTGTTAGTCCAAAGTGAACACCAAACAGGGCCATAAGAGGATCGGGTGGAACGTCCACACCAGATATATCCCTAAAGTATTTAATAATGTCTGTCCAGAATTCAAATAAGTGAGGACAGGTCCATGACATGTAGAGAAGGTTGGCAGGTGATTGTCTACAATGGTTACATGTGTCACTTGTGACAGGAAATATCCTAGCATTAGTAAAATGATGTAGACTCTTACATTGTATAAGACTGTGTCTGGCACATATTGAGGAGGTTTGAACTAGCCCCAACACAGTCTCCCATGTCCTGTCTGTCTGCTCCACCCCCGAATCCTGCTCCCAAGCAACTTTAAGATTGTTAAGATTTCGAGGCTTAAAAGTATAATATGTAATTATTCCACATTAAAATGTCTAAAAACAAGTAGACCTATGTTATATATTTTGTTGAGTTGTGTGCTTACATTATCCCAAATGTTTCCAACAATTTTCAAACCCAGAGAAATCTGTAATTTAATCAAAGTAATGGACCGTTTCATTTGGTCGCATGTCAAAGGCGTCATACCTCCTCTACAAAAGAGTAAACACACACAAGATGCATACAGCGGCACTGTATTTGTACAATGGCGTCTACCAAAGAGTAATTTACACACATACAAGTTAATACGTCAGCGTTGTGGTTGTTCCACATAAAATTGACTTTTATTCAGTTTTAAGCCACATTTTCATGATAAATTTAGGCCGCTTTCAACTATATCCCCACAATCAAAACATACAACAACACAACAACAAACAGTACAAAGCAAAAAACACACAGAACACACCATACAAAATACAAAGCTACACACAACAGCACATCACATATGAAATTAATCATGTAAACTTGTCTAACCTGGAAGTAGAGAAATAGATGAGAGCCAGACAAACTGAATCTCTCAGACAAATCTGAAAATGACAAAGTCCCTTTGCTGTACAGATCATCAGCAGTTCTGATTCCCTTGTCCAACTTGGTTTGAAAGATGAGATTGGTACACAGTGGTTTAAACAGGTGGTTACGACATATTGGGGAATGAGAGGTTGGTTTTTAAGACCAAAGTCGGTCTGGGACCACTCGTCAAAGATGGTTATAAAGGACTTTGGCTAAATCGTTTGGTCCACAGTTAGAAGTGAGATTGGTCTCCAGCTGCTACAAAGAAGCAGGTCCTTATTTTTCTTAGGCAACAGGGAGATAGAAGCTTGAGATAATGTTTTTGGCAGCTGACCATTCAAAAATGATTCATTATACATACTTTGCAATTCGAGGCATATAAGGTGAGAAAATGTGTTATAAAATTCCACTGTATATCTGTCAGGCCAAGGGGACTTGCAATTTTGGATGGCTTTTATGGCTTCTTGGTAGTCCCACATATCTGGAGGGCATTCAGAGAAATAAAGATTGTAAGTTTAAAAAGGTTTTGTTTATATGTCTTGTATCTGAATGAACACCAGTGGGTTAGGCAAGATGCTTACTTGCTTTTGTCTCCCATCTCAAACATACGTTGTCTAGATTTAGCACAACTTATTCAGCCTTACTTGTTGATAACATATCAAACTCTGCCTGTAGGTGAAGGCATCTATTATACAAAGGCAGTATTGGCACTGTTGCATACTGATTGTCTAATTGTAAAATTTCCTCAGAGATCTCAGCAATTTAACTGCTTCTGACTTTTTGGTGAATGAAACATAAGACATCTGACCCCGTAAGTAAGCTTTAAATGCAGAAGCTCCGCCCCCCAAATGGACGCACATTGCCAAGGCAATGACCAAAAGAGAAATGTGGCAGAATCCAGTGCAATGTGTCAGCTGCACAGTCACCTCTGTTCCCTTCTCACACATTATCATGAGCAGGGAAAAAAATCATTTCCTGTGGGCACAACAGTCCATCCACACTATCCACCTCTCTATATACCTCTCTTGATTCATTGATACAGTTAATAGGTTCAAAACAGCTACCTGCTCGCATTACGCTTCACTAAACATGACAGAAACAGAATGTAAGACTGTCTCAGATTCAGTGTGAATTAATACATTTAATAAATGGAAGCGTATCTGTACCTTGAGAAAACACTTTCTATGTATATTGGCCACAGCCTCCAGTTCACCAGCCCCCACCATTCAGCCAGCGCTGGAGACAGGAGACTGGCATTTCCTTTTGAGTCTTGGAACACCAAAAGCACACAGGTCTCCTGGAGAAAAGCTATGATGGCCTTCAGATGTTGTAAATGGGAAATTATTCTGTTTAATTTAGTGACCTTGTTTGAACCCTCAATGTTCCAGGAGACAAAACGGATACTACCCTAAGTAATGTTTAAGTCAGCCATTTGGGATGTGGGAGATGTAATGTTCAGTGTATTGCCATTGCAACCAAAGCCATATGGTAGTTACACACACAAGTGAGGAAAAAACGAAGGAAAAAATAAATAACAATAAAAAGTCTCTGCCCCCAGTCTGGCACCTCCCACCTCAGCCTCCCAAATACCTGCCCAAGTGCCTTCCCAATCAAGGCACCTTGAACCCAAAACCCTGCCACAAGAAACGCTTGTGTAATTGACACAATTGTTCTCTGTCATTAAACTAACAGAGTAAATTTGTAAATTTAATAAAAACAATATATTTTGGGAATTCATGACAATACGGACAATTTTATCAATGAACAGTGTCAGCCTGTAACAAATCTGACCAAACTGATCTAAATTAAGTGCAAATATTTAGGAAAAAAATCACCCAATTTTTGTCACATGATAAGTTGAATGGAGATAACACGTGTCTGAAACCATTGTGTGATATGTGATTATTTCTCCTAAATGTACTTGTATCTTGATGGCCAATATCCTGCCAAAAGCTACACCACAAAGACAAACGAACATTCCAAACAAGTCTGTGACAAGGTTGTTGAAAGGCACCAATTAGAAACAGGACATAAGAAAATCACATAACAGTAAGGTCACTCATAAAA
Source organism: Thunnus thynnus (assembly GCF_963924715.1). Taxonomy (NCBI): domain Eukaryota; kingdom Metazoa; phylum Chordata; class Actinopteri; order Scombriformes; family Scombridae; genus Thunnus; species Thunnus thynnus. The sequence continues at coordinate 33,387,553 of NC_089517.1, read as the reverse complement.
AAATACTAAAATTGGTTTATTTATATAACATTTTTCTTAACAATGCTACAAAGTGCTTTACAAAAAGAAAAGAAAACCAGACAAGGCAGATAAAAAGAGAATAGAGAAGTAAAATTGGATAGGATCAAATAAATAAAAGCATATATCAAACATTTCCAGAAGCTTTTACAAAGAGAAAAGTTTTAAGAAGAGATTTAAAAGACGCTAGCGAATTTGTGTGTCTGAGTGCAGTAGGCAGTGAGTTCTATAGTGTGGGAGCTCTAAAGGGGGGTTGGCAACTTTTAAGTTACCTGGGGTCACTTTTCCCCTCTTTAGGGAGCAGCTAACTGCATCCCTACACCTCCAGCCCCCTCACTAAGCAGGCACCTACCAGACCAGTGTGTCCACAGAGAGATTAAACTGATCAACCTTCCATCAAACTACCAGTCATACAGCAAATAAGTTTCCCCAAATTGTCAAATTAACGCAGCATTACTGAGATTAGTAGTTACTTAACTGCTTGTTATCGAAAAAAAGTCATCACATCATTCTAACGTGTTTCTGCCTAATACAATAAATTAACTATAGTCTAATTTTATAGTATAGTCTATAGTCTAACCTTTCACTTACACATATAGTGTCTTTCAACTGTTGTTTACACGTCTATCAAATGTGCAGTATTGCATTGTTTTCTTGCAAAAAGTAATGTACTTGCTATGGACACTGATTTTTTGATCGATTGTGGACATTTTTAAGGGCTTATATGGTGGATATATGGTACACTTAGAATTTGAACATTCAAATAAAATAGTAGAGGGTAAATATAGTGTGCTTGGTAGCAAATAAGGAGTGTGGACACAGCCTTTGTTTTATTTCAGTGCACATAGTGTTGGACTATACCTCCATTTTCTGCAGCTGTTATGTGGTATCTCAGCAAGAGAATAACACCTTATAGCTGAAACAAACCACAGTTAAATGGTTATTGTTATTTCTGACCATCGACCCTTTTTACACACTAGGACCACGTCTCCTCTTTTTATCATCAACACAGTAGTGAGGGAGAGGGCGGGTGAAGGGCTTGAAGCAGCCACTCCACAGACATGTTGCAGACAATTAGCCAGCTGCAGAGGGACCGTATGGCTGTCATGTCTCCTGTTGTTCCGAGGTGAAGACAAGGCTGTTTCTGAAGGCAGAATGCCCGGTAAACCGAGGTACCCCCCCCACCCCCTTCACACAAATACACACCCGGCCAAATACACACACCCCTCAAGGAGACCAGCTCTGTTTAGCTTGTTGAAAGCCAACATCGCAGCCCTTAAAGCTAAGCAGTCATTGGCCAGCCTCTTTACTGTCCTGGTGTCGAGCCCGTGTCACATTTACAGTGTGGTGGCACTGGTCTGGAATGGCCTTAGCTGCTAATTGGATGCAATAGCAGCTTTATTTCATTTGGCCCATGGCGGCTCAATCTCTCCATGCTTCTCTCTGTCTTATGGAAAAATTATGAATCCTATGTTAAATTAGTAAGTTCCTTATGTACAATATATTACAGTTTAATATCAAACATTGCCTCCCGAGCATATTTTACTTTCTAAGCTGTGTCCAAAATAACTCCCTATTTCCTACCCATTGCACTATACTTTGAGCGTGAGTAAACGTATAGTGTTTTTAAATTCCCACATTAGAATAGAAAATGTAGTGCTTATGGCGTATACCACTTTTCACTAAAAACCCCACAAGCAATGCTTTATCTGTGATAGATGTGTAACATTTATTAGATGTATATTACATTTGTACAGCACTATATGCAGAATTTCAATGATAGCACATTTCAAAGAAGAAATGTAATATTTTAGCATGAATTTTAACAAACCTTTGGCTGTTCATGCTGATGTTTAGCATGTAACATTTGAAAGTTAGCATGTCAAAATGCTCACAGTTAGCATGTTTAAATGCCTTGAGTGTCTAGTTTTCATGGCAACCCATCCGATCACTTCAAGATAGTTCATTCTGGGTTAAGTTACTATGGATGAAAGTATTTAATTGACAAATGGATGGTTCAGTCGACATTGTGATACCTCAAGTCAAGCTGCTGGAGAAGCTAAAATATGGAATATTATTATTTATAGAGATGGTTTACTAAGGAAACTCAGCAGTTTTGACCAAAAAAGGCCAGGGCTTAGACAAAGAAGCCACAGATCACTAAGCCACAATTGCAAGGTTTGAAAGTTTTGTTGGAAGATCTTTTAGCAAGTACTGCGGCCCTACATGTTGACCACTGAGCATTGAATCTGTTGTAAACTGGACACCATCCATAGTACAGCGCATCAGTCTGGGATCTGTTTTCATCAGGAAGCCTGTAACAAAAGCCAGAACAATTAATTGATCAAAGTATCTTGAAAAGAATCTACCAAAAACCATAGATTTGGGAAACAATTCATGTCCAGGACAGTATTCCTAAGCATTCAAGTGTATCTACACTTGAATGGCTTCTGACAACGAATATGAGAAGTCTTTGACTCACCCAGCCAGAACTCTAAATCCCTTTGAAAATCTCAGGAATAACTTAAAGACACATCGTCAAAGATGCTCAACTTGAGTAAGCTTGAGCACATCTGCATCTTAAAATGGGAGAAAATGATAAAATTCTCATGTGCAGAGCTGGCGCAGATACTGATATCCACAAGGATCACTGAAATCACTGCTTTGACAAAATATTGACTAAGGGGCTTTAATATTAATTAAAATGGGGTATTTCTAGCATTTATTTTCAATAAATGTGTAAAATATGTAGAAACATGATATTTTATCTAGAACTGCATACAGAAAAGTCTCAACTGAATATTAATCTAGCAACATTGCAGGTAGTTATTATAGTAAGTGCAGTGATTTATATATGTGCAGTAAATTCTCCACTGGCACAGATTATTCCTCACAATTAGAAAAACTTTAATCATTTTCATCCAGGCTTAGTTAAACTGGAGCAGACATGTGAATGCCATTGTTTTCCTCTACATTTGTATGGACATGGAATTATAATATAATTGTAATGTTTTTCGCTAAATACTGCCAAAGTGGTTCTTATTATCCCATGAATAAATGCAGCCAAACATAAATCTCTCTCTCTCTCTCTCACTCCCTCCCATCCTTTAGTTGAGATGTCAGTGCTATCTCCAAAGTGACTGAGGAGAAGCAGTATGTGGTGTGACAGCCAGCTCGGGTCACAGCCCCCCATTTCAGCAAATGGGCATGACTTATTTGCAGGGTTGGGGGCTGTGGGGTGCAGGCGAGGGCGATATTGACAGGATCATTTGCATGTCTGCCAAGTCACAGGCAGGAGAGTGGCTGAAGGGGAGCTACAAGGGAATAGATGGGATGTGATGGCTTCTATAATACCCCCCCGGCCCAATCGGTCAGAGGTGCTGTGCAAAATGATCATCCGCTGGCTGTGGTTGGCCAGAGAGCAAGTGACAACTTGGACAAGCTCTGATGTGATGTCAAGCAGAACTACTTTTTCTCCCATTTTAACTCATTAACGGTTCTCTGGAGAGATGGCAGGCTTCATCAATCTATTTCTTCTTCATCAATTTATTCTTGATTTCAGCTTTTGTTACCACAGACAACCCCTAAACCATTACTCGCCAATAAAAATAACAAAGGAAATGTTGCCTGCATGTAGCAAACATAATTTGTTTTTATTTGGGTGTGAGAGTATGAGAGCTCAAAGAGTTTGCCAGACAAAAAAATGAGATTTTATTGGTGACATAAAGTAGCTGCCATAAATTGGGAACTGCAGTTTGGTTTATCACTTGTAAGCTTTCCTCAGATAAGTATGACTGTACATAAATTTATATTACGTTTTTTTCTTTTGTTGCTTCTTGAAGTCCTAGTTATTTTAGATTGTTTCAAATACAGTTTGTCAGTCATGGGCAATCAGACGTCAGACGACAGAAGTTCACATGGTCTCTTCCTTAATTTGTCTATAATGCGTTAATTAAAATTTTAGGTTGATTGACAGAACTGACTCGGAGTAATGACTTCAGGATGCAGTACAGAGCATCTCCAGCGGACAGCGCATTACAATATCTATCCATAACAAGCTCAAAATGTCTCCAAAAGCTCTATAAATACAGTATACCCCACCACTGAAAATTCCGTATATACTGTAAGCTATATATGGTTAGGAGGCCAATTTTGTTGGCTGCATCCCTTAGTGGCTTCATGGTGCAGGCTTACCATTGGATGCATCAAGCTGTCAATGAAGTCAATATACTGTAACTATGCATTTTATGATGGGCTAATTTCAATGAAAGGCCACCAATTTAGGTGGTAACAAGCGTGGATTGGTTTGTTTTTGTCTAGCAATAGTGAAAAGGTTTGGTCAGTCCCTTGAAATTGGCCATATGTTTTTTTGTTTGTTTGTTTGTTTTTTCTTTGATAGCTGGCTCACTGTGCAAAAAGGATATTTAAAAAAATGTTACTTTTGTTGTGACATAACCTGAGCTGGATTTAATCAGTTGACTTTTGCTCTTCAAAATGAGTCCTCAGTTGTCCCAGATAGCTTATGTTTATTTTTTTGACATATTAATTCCTGGTAACTATTGCAAGACAAGATAGCAGCAAGCTAGCATGTGTAAAAAAACCAAACAAAAAAAACCCTTTTCATTTCTATGTTGTGAATCCCATCAAACTTTTCCCAGTACAGTTTTAACAAGTCTAAACTTTCAAAAATGTATTACATGGGTATGTCCACTCTGAAAAATATATTTATAAAAAAATAAAAAAATAAATTTGAAACTTTTAGTGTGCAATGTAAAGAAAAGTATTTTGGGATGAATGATATTGTAAAATACATGATGCTACAGTGATGAATGACTGATGGAATCCATCTATATTTGAAATGCACCACAGAGGCACTACAGAGATGAAATTTCATATCACAGCCTATCTGGGGTGACACTGCTTACAAATGCTAGAGGTAAGTATGATATTGACTGGGTGACTGTTGCTGCACCATCATATTGGCTTATAACTACAGGCACTTGAGTGCTGATGAAAAGAGAGCCAGTGTAAATACTGAAGATGCTCCGAGTACTTCCAGGAAGCAGGAGATGCTCCTCAAGAGCTCCCTCAGCACATGGAGAGCTAAACCCTGTCCAGTTGAAAGGTTAAGAGCCACAGTGATGCAGGGAGGAAACTGCTTTCACCATCAACACCTCTGTGTGTGTTTTGCCCCTTTGCACTCTACAGGACACACAGCCAAAGGCTAGCCAGTTTTTTAATGGTTAATCAATAGAGCCAAGAGTCCCTGGACTATGTGTCTGGATATTTGGGGGCTGAACCAAAATAATAAGCCAGCATTTATCTGCAGAGGCTGACAAGGAAAAGTCGATACTTTTGTACTTGGGTTCCAGATTGATGGCAGCCTACCAACAGTTAGGTGGTGGGCTTTTTGGGCAAAACAGAGAGAGAGAAAGGAGAAAGAAAAACACATAAAGACAGGCAAAGTAAGAGATGTTAAGATGGTCAGCTCATCTTATAAGGAGACCAGAGTGTCACCATCTGGAGTGTGATATGTGGCAGATAGATCATATCACACTACAGAAAACAAAGTGGACCCTTTACAATCCCTCCTTCTGCTCTGGTTCTTGTTCTGTCTTCTGGAATTTCTTTCTATTATACTGCAGGTTTATCCTCCTTATCTCTCACCTTTCTATATTTATCTGTATAGAGCTTCAGTTTCTTATCTTACCAACATATTTAACATATAAGGACTACTGACTGGGGTCCCTGGGGACCCCAAGAATAAACTACTGTAAGAAACAACCATCATAGAAAAATTTAACTTATTTCTTCTAGATTACTATTATTTTAGGAAAGTTACAGGTAATCTGCATATTGTGTAAAATAAAAATATATACTTTTCTTTTAATACAGATTACAGCTTTTATCCCGAGTACAGTCTTTCCACTGATAGTAATAGTGTGTGATACTTTGAATTAGGAACCATGGCAAACATGAACTCAGTAAATAGTTCCATCTATTAAAACTGCAAAGGCAGAATTGGGTGCTTTTGACTGGTGTCTCCCAGGACCCCAATACATTGTTATTTTTAAAAAGCACTAAAACAGAAACAGAAAACAATGATATGAAGTCATAACGAAAAAATTGATTGACAAAGTCATAAAAAAAATGGAATAATAGAATAACGCATCTGTGAGATATGACAAAAAGTATACCTCTGGGGTCTGTGGGTAGTCGGTAGGATTAATGGAGGTCACCTACTTATTCACAGTGGAGCATCTTTTAAAGGGAAAGTTACAGTTTGCTGTCTTTTGGCTTAAAGTCTTAGGTTTACAATCCTCTCTTACTTTTTGTGAAAGGAAATATAAAGTGTTATGATACTGCAGCTATTATACACATTTTTTATTCGTCCGAAAAAAAGGACAAAACTGTTTTTGGACATATTTGTGGAATCAGCATCTAGACGTAAAGCTTCTAAATGTGTAGTGGTTGGCTGATATCAAGAGCCAGCATGGAAAGGCCAGTCAATTTCCCAGGTGCACTATTGATGTGAGCAATTCATAGTCCTCTATAGCCTACAAAAGTTGATATGATTTATTAAATTTCCCCTTTTACAATTAACCCACATAGTGTTAGTTATTTCTGCACCAATGGTGATATAATTAGCCTCCTTATAATGTCCAGCATTTGGGAGGATCCACCATGCTGTCAAGTTTATATTTTACAAGTAAATTGAAAGCTAGTTAGCCTAGCTGGCTTGTGGGAGTGTTGATTCCAGCACAGCATGACTTTCGATCTGCTGAGTCATTCACAGATCCCACAACTTACTTTATTGTGTTTATCCCACAGTATAGAAAACAGGTTGTGTACTAGCTAGCGTTAACAGTCTCTATTTCAAGGGTCTAGCTGAGGTGGAACGACCAGACTGGCAAAACCAAGCCCACAGGAACAGTGCCAGGGTGTGAAGGTAATTTGACATATTGGCCAAGCTGTGTAATTACAACTTCAAGGTCCATCACGTGATGCACACTGGCCCAAAAAGCATTTTTCCTATACACAATCACTGGAAAACAGCTGAGCAGCTGAGCAGCTGTAAAACAGTGAGTACATTTTTCTAAGCATCACAACCCCCACAAAATGACTCATTTTATTGTCAGAATTTGATCCATTTGGTCCATTTTGGAAAGTCTAAAAGAGCCGCAGTCCTTCTCAACTGTCTAAGTCTTTGTGTTTTCCCAGTATCTTTATATATATAAAAAAATGCAGACAGATTGTATCCCACAAACTATGAACAAACTGACTTTACTTTCTCGTGTTTGCTCAAAGAAACCATTCGATCATATTTCAGTGTTCCACGCAGGCACAAACAATGTCTCAATTGTCCATTTGATTGAAAGGCAGGACCATGCCCTACAAACATCTGATAATTGTGTCATCAGACTGTTTGTAGTTCCCACCCACACAGAATTAGCATTAATCAACACCAACACTGTCAATGTATATGCTACATTATGTTTGTAATACTTTTTTATTTATATATATATAATACATAAACAAAATGCAATGCTGGTCACTGATTCCACAGTATCTCGCCTTTGTTATATGGTGACTTTCCTGCATGAACAGTTTGTGACAGTCACAGATCAGAAAGTATTAAATATAATGGTATATGTATGGCATATTCAGTGTAGACATTGAAAACACTCCTCCTTATTTGTTTTGAGCTCTGTTGCAAAGTTAGAAACAAACAGAGGCTTCATGATGAGCGGCAAATATTCTGCCCATCATGTTTCAACAGGCCACCACTTAGCTACTGTGAGAGACCGCTTCTTCTAGACTCTCATTTGATCTTTCCTAAGAGAGTGCCTTATTTCCCTGGCTTGATGTACAGACACACATATCTAGACACTTGCCATCTCATTGTATATCAGCGTTATTCAGCCACAATATGGATCATATGCTCTTTGTGGAGAGCCGCTGAAGACATATTCAAAGGCCAGGATTGCTGTTAAGAGGCCTAAATAATGGACTCATTTGACTAAAGACTTTTAATTCCCATTTATCCAAGAAGATGAGAAATAGACTGAGGATTAGACTCATACTTAAAGAATTGCATTTTAAGGCTTTTTTGAATATGACATCCTCTTCCTTTTTTTTCACTTTTTAAAAAAAATTTTACAGCCATGTGAGGGTAGGGAGGGATTTGAATCGTGCTGTCCTCATTCTCAACAAACGATGCAGCTGCATGAACAAAGGATAAAGCCGTAAATTATCAATGCAAAGTAACACAAGACAATGGTGCTTGCGTATCATTCAAAACACAATTGAAGCACATGTGCACTCACATAAATACTATGTCTATGTCTGTGCATGCACAAACAAATGCATGCACTCAGTGAGATGTACACTCTTCCTGTCTACACTCACACACTCTTACTAAAGCCATTGTTTCTCATTCAGACCGAGTTGTCCAATCAATAATACTACGCTCAACTCTTTGCAGCACATTATTAGGATTGAAAGAAGCTATACTTTCAGCTTTTGTATGCTTCAACTGATACCTCTCTCACTTCAAAGTCCAAACAAAGAGACTTGATCGTGTCCGGGAGCAGGGTTCTCTCCCTCTGGAGCAAAGAAACCAAGGCGGTACACTGCCACCTTGTGAGAGAAAGAAAGGCAGACTAACAGGCAGCAGTAACAGGCAAATAAGAATGAGATTTGCCTGCCTAATGACCATTGCAAATAGCTGGTGGTGAACAGTTGAACATTTTTTTGTCATTTAGTCTTTATAGCATTGTCTCTGTCATTGCTAAGTAGCCCCATTCATTGGCAGTGTGAAACCACCTGAGCATGCAATCAGACAGACACACACATGCACCGAAAATACATACACACACATGCAAAGATGCATACACTTATGCACAGAGACCTGCTCACAGGTGAGTCAGAAATGTATTATGTGCGCTTTTCACCAGAATAGAGGGCTTAAGCCTGGATGAAAGGACCACTCTGAACTCTTTTGATGTGCATTAGCATGCTAATAGCTCGCTCCCTTTGTTACCCCTCTCATCTGCAAGAATGTCAAAGCTAATCTGTGTGATTCCTAATGACAGCAATGGGGTGATAAACACTGCGCGCCATGTTCTCCCTTAAGTCTGTTGAGATGGCAGTGGAGGCGGCAGTGCTTTGGAGGATATGTGCTTATCAGATTTCTGAATGGCCCAGACACTGAAAAGAGAGAGGGGCATTTTTCACTATGCCTTTTTGTGGTTTTCTTTTCCTTGCCTTTTTTGTCTTTATTTACTTATTTCTCTCTCTGTACTGTCCACACTCTGAACCTCTCCAGCGCTTTATGGTCTTATCTGTTTTTATCATTCTCACCACCAATATTTACTTCTCTATTCTTGTGTTTATCTCTATTCTGTCTTTTCCTTTTTTCTCATCTTCGGAAAATTGCAAAGCATTTCAGGAAAAGATCAGTTCATTTCAGTGTCATCTTACCTTTGTAGAAATGGCACTTTTGTAGCACACAATGCATAAAACACCTAATTATGTCTTTGAGTTCACTGAGTGGTACTGCCCTACAAAATACAAAAATAAAAAATACACACACTGTACACACTGAGCAGACATTTTTCATGCCCTAGAAGGAATAAATGGATAAATGTGAAAATATCTTGAATTTTTAGTGTAGACAAGGAAAAGAGAGTTTTTCAGACAATGATGACAGCCTGTAAGCCTGCTTAAGTACTTTTGAACCGTAAGGAGACAACTTTCTGTCCTCTCTAACTTTCTTTGTTATCACTTATTTTAAATATTAATACAGTTGGTCACACAATAAAGCTGTTGTCATAAAGATGTAGATTACATTTGTCTGACAATTGAGAAAGAATCTGGAGTGGTGACGGTTGTAGTTAGAGCTTTTTAACGAGGTGCTGCCAAATTTAATAAGGTGCATATTAAAAGCCCTTCATGACTCTCTGTTCACCTGGTTAACAGGCAGCATTAATAAGGCATGATCTTGTTGACAACATAAACAGTAAAATATAAAAATGAGACCAACTGAATTATGAGTTTGACTGTTTTAAAAAACAGTATGGATGATGATGGAGAGCAGGAGACAGAATGGAGGTTTAACCAGCAGAGAGTGAACAGACTGTGTTTGTTCCACTCCTTACCAGATGTTGGCTGTGCACAGTTTTGTAGTTTGCTGACCAAAAGAGGAGGAGGCATTTCATTGTTAACAGAGATCTTTACAAAAGGGACTTAAAAATGTTACTGTGGATGCACATCATTTTCACAGAGTAGATGTTTTTTGGGTTTTTTTCAGATTTAGCTGGCCTTGTGCCTGAATAGCTGACTGAATCACACAATATTACTTTCAAATCATGAAATAGCATGAATGCTGTATCATGTAATAGCACTGAATGAATGAACAACGACATTGCAATTAAATCCATAATTGCAAGAGTAGCCAGTCAGCTCTCAGGTTTTTGCCAAGTAGGGGAGATAAGAGTCTTTGTGCTAATGTCACATCCACTGCTCTGCTTTGTGCTCTATTTTTCTTCAACAGGAGCCAACCAATAATATCATTTTAATTTTGCATGCATGTCGGCTTTAGTTGCACCTTACAAAACACAGTCCACCATGACAGAGACCCCCTGTAAAATTCTGATTCAGATCTGCAAGTAAATCAATTCAACGTGTTAGCTGTACAGAAGCAAATCAAATGAATGATTGATATGTGAACTGACGTGTGACTGTCTGCTGTCTCTGACTCTCTGTCTCTCTCTGAATCTGCCCTTGCCCACGGACTGTTGGTATATCAGGCTACAGAAGCCATCAAGTTAATGCCCTCTATCAACACCTTATTATCAGACGCGGCCATGCTCCCTGCAGCAGATGAGAACTATTCCAGTTGTGCCTAATGCCTGTGAGTGGAGGCTATCTGCATGGCCAGACAGGCTTAACAGGGACAGGTAGCATTTAACACCCGGCCCACACAAACATTACATCCCTGCTCTTTATGGCTACAGTATGCTGCCACATTACGAGCCAAAGAGCGGCGATTGCATCGAAAATTAAAACCCTTTCAACCCCAGCAGATGGAGCTGGGGGAAAAATGAGAGAGAGTGGGGGGAGCTGTGAAAATGACAAACACAAAAGCATTGTTGGGGTTTGTGTGTGAGTGCGAGTATATGTGAGGGTGAAATGTTGCCTACTGCCCCCCTTGCCACCACCTTGATTTTAATGCCAATGAAGACGCGGCGGGCTTGAGCACACACAAAGCCAAGGTTAACACAGAGATGAAGAGGACCGATACAGTCACTCACGCTTGGCGGAAAGGGAACCCTGATGACTTTTCATTTCCAATGTTCATCTTGTTATCTGTAATTGTTAAAGGATGGGCTGCTGCTAGTTGCATGCTGGGCCTTTATAGTCTGAGTGTGTAACCGTCAAGCAAATTGGTGTTCCCGGTTGGAAGCGTAAGCGGACAGCAGTCCTGTGTGTGTGTGTGTGTATGTGTGTGTGGGAAGGTGAGGTGTCCTCTCACACCTTAAAGGAATGTATGGAGTGGGGTGGTGGTGGGGGAGGGACATAATTATGAAAATGGTCATTATGTCATGCTCTCCCTCCACCATGACAGATAGAAGAGCTGCTGATGAAGTGCAGGGTTAGAAATGAAGATAACGGCAAGATGTAAAAGCAGTGAGGACACGTTTGAGATACATGTGCTTATGCGTGCCCACACACACACACACACACACACACACACACACACACACACACACACACACACGTACACACAGTCGTATTTCCATCACTTGAGAGGACATTACATTGACCTACATTCATTTCCTGAAGACTTCTCCTAACCTTAAGCATAACCACTACTTGCCTAACCCTAACCCTTACCCTAACCTTAACATAATCCTAAACTTACCTTAACTTTAAAACAAGTCTTCACCCTAAAATTAATGATTTATGTTAAGAGGACTTGCTTTTTGACACCATAATGGAGGCGAGTCCCCACAACATGACGGTGTAAACAGATTTACGTCCCCACAACATCAGGAATATCTGGACCACACACACACACACACACACATACTCATGCATACACAGGGACACATGCCTGCACACATACATAAACAAGTTCCTCTGAGCACAGCTGTTAGAGGGTGTGAACGTGAGATAGGTAATGAATATAATATTGATTTAAGAATTTGCTCAGCTGAAATTCTTGCATCTCCCAGCCTGCCCATTAATATCATTATTGCAGATGGTCTGCACGGCCAAATGCTGTTAACAGTAATCTCTGGTGATTCTACCTGCCCAATCATTATTCATTATTAACAGGGTGGATTGAGTCAGTCAAAGTGAGCAATATCACCAAAATAGCTTTGTGATTGAACTCTTATTCAGCTGTCTGGCCATTATGTAAACTGCTTTTTTGCAAAGGTGATGAGAAACACATTCAACACTTAAGTGGCACATCACTGCACCACATTATCAGAACATACAGGAAGTTGTACCTGAAGGGTTTTTTTTTTCAGTTTATGTAGCTGTGATTAAGTGTAATCTTAGCCTGTCTTGTCTTCCTCTACGTGGTAAATTTCCTCCATTTCCTAGAATGCTTAATGTGAAAACCCCTAGAGGTGTACAGTACACAGTACAAACAAATGTTTAGCACTGAATCTTCAAACTGAACCAACTGTACTGGATCACCATTGACGCTGACTGAATCAGTAGCTTTTAGCAGCAGACCTCCCCTAACTGGTGATTGAGCACGCACTTGGCAGCTTGGCTGTGATAAGAAGTACATTACTTCCTGTTTAAAAGCTTACTGAAAGCCACAAAAAGCCACAGAAATGATCATCTTCTGTTAACCTAGTAAACAGCACTTCTAAAGGCCTCGTTTTGTACTGGATTGTATGTAACAGCTTGAACCAGCAACTGACTGAACTCACTACTAAACTGAAGACAGTCACAAACAATGGCAAACATCCTGGCATTAAGCAGCGAAGTGTCCACTTACCAATGTACGAACTAAGTAAATTTGTACTGTGATATGATTGTTTAGCCTAAAAAAAAGGGAACTAATTACATAGTTGTTGACCACAAATTTTTGAACTGAACTGAATAAAGCTATTCAAATGAGCATGTGATTTTAAATTTCTACCTCTAATAACCACTGGCAAATGGATGCGCACTTGGTTAGTAAAGAGATTGGCAGTAGTAGTAGTAGCAGTAGTTTTTTAAGTTGAGAAACAGTGGTAGCTTTGTTAAATCCATTAAGAGTAGTATTTGATTTTTTTTTTCTTTGGCATCCCCCAGGGGTAATATCAAGACACTCTGGCAGAATGTAATGCACACTGGGTTAAAAGCAGCACACATGCTGCACCAGTTTTTACCAGGATTGTCTATTTTTTCTGCAAACTAATGTCATCAGAATCATTTGAAAGATGTTGTAAGGACATACAAATTTGACACATAGGGGGTTTAATAAACATTTAGCATGGGTACTGAGGGGGTTTTCTGTGATGGTTCTCTCTGTATGATATGGCTGACACAACAAAGAAGCCATAGTTCTCATTCACTCCTGATATTTGCCAGTGTTTCACAGACCTGAAATATTCTGCTACCAAACTCCTCTGTAGCCATGATGGGCAGATGTGTACTTAACATTATGTTGTCTATGTTTAGCTGGTTATTTATGAGAACACTATACATAAAGCATCAAATCAAACACAGAAATGTAAACCAAATTGCTTAGCAATTAAATTTGTTTCCCTTAAATTTGTCACAGCACCATGATTAAAAGGTTTGGCTAATAATCTTAGATTTCTCTACTGAGGTGTGCATACATCAGTTTATTTCAGATCTTAAGATTTCATTTCCTTCCCTATGAGCTATGGAATTGCTCTCATGAAAATGGAACTGCTCCCCCACAATGACTCATCCCTGCAGAAAAAGGGAAGAAGTTTACAGTATTCCACACAGCTCTTGCATGGTTCCACCCGTACATGGGTATACTCTGCTGTTTGGTAGGAGAGTGTCTAAATGCTATCAGCAGAAGTGAAGAGGGGAACAGGAGGAGAGAATCAAGATGTGGCCTAACCTTGGTCTCAGGTGCAGCAGTGGTAGCTGTGTGAGTGATGGGGAAAGGTTGCTCCAAAGCGATAGACAAACTGCAAAGGTCTCAAAGTGTGGAAGTGGAAGAGGAGGCTTGAAAGGTCAAAGGTTGCTGTGTATGTGTCGGTATGTATTTGTGTGTGCGTGTATGCACAAGGGGCATAGATGTTGGACCTGCAAGCAAGAGAAAAATGTCTCATAATATCAAAAAATCAAAACTGCAGAAGTAATTCAATACCTGGAGATTCACTTTACTTTGTGGATTAGCGTCGTCTTCCACGCATGAGTGTAGCTATTACTCTTTGATATATCACAGAGAAGATTTGATTTCATCTCTCCCACTCTTTGGAAATTGGGGGAAAAAAGTAGCAAAGAAGGCCTTTTACTTTTAATTCAGAGGCTTCTGGAGATCTGGGATTTAGTTCGGCAAACATTATCTGTTGTAAGAAGGTTAGTTTCTATTATTTATTTATATAAAAATTAAACACTAAGTAAAAGAAACATAAAGGATGTGTATGAAGATTAAAAAAATAACTCATTGAGTAGGGATATTAAGTGGTACCTCCTCTGCCTGAAATTAAAAAAAGATACAATAAAGGTTTTGGTTAGCCTATATGTAATTGTTTTGTACAGAAATAAGTAATACTTTAACATAAAAGCAATAGATTATCAAAAAGACAGACTACATGGCAGTGAATATTGACCTCAGTAGCCCATATCCCTTTCATGAATACCTTTGGTATACACAATTTGCATTTCATAAATATCCACCATTACATGCAGTAGGGCTATTTATAATTGTTTGAGTTATATACTATTACTAGATATATACTATTAATCTGTAATAATACATCTGTATGTAAATGGATTTAGGAGAGTGTCACTGTTCCAGAAATACAAGAACATTCTGAAGGCTCAAATGCACTGAAAGGGATAATTGACGCACCTCATTTGACGTGCACCATTTGATGCTCCTATGGCGCACTGCAGGCATCAGATTTGAAATGCCAACACCACAGAATCAACACAGATTTGTCCTGTTGTTCTTTTTCTTTACTGCTGCATTAGTATGAATGAATGAAAAGGAAGAATGCAGAGGAGGAAAATGAAACTAAGAGCATCTGTCTCCAAAGTAAATCATCTGTTGAGTGTTTGATGGCTGTTTATTTGTTCTTCAGAATGTAACCGCTGTGAAACAATAAGAAAATACTGTTTTAATAATGCTCCTTCTCCTTGCTTGTCCACTGCACTGTCTCTCTCTCAGCTCACCCTTGCTATGGACTGTACTTATATAGCGCCTTTCTAGTCTTATGACCACTCAAAGCGCTTTTACACTAGGAGCCACATTCACCCATTCACACACACATTCATTGGTTGGGACCTTGTGTGTGCAAGGTCCCAACCTGCCCATCAGAGGAAACTAATCATTCACACACATTTGGGGATTCAGTTTGGGGTTCAGTATCTTGCCCAAGGACACTTTGACATGCAGACTGGAGGAACCAGGAATCAAACCGCCAATTTTCCGATTAGTGGACGACCCGCTCTACCTCCTGAGCCACAGCTGTGTCGTGACAGGGTTTATAGGAACGTGGTCTTTCCCTGCGTCAGTCAAATCATTGTGCATTCAGGTGCAACTACACGATGAATAAACAAACCCCAATGAAAATAACTGCAATAGACCATGCAAAACAATTCCCAAATGTTTTACATGGAAGTAGAGACAAACTATTTTGCACTCTGTGCAGCATTGTGGTGGATCACAAACGGAAATTGTCACTGGACACCCACATTTCTACCATGAAACATTTGAAAATGGTTTCAGTGCCCCAACATCGACACAGACAAGTCACTGTCACTGAAGCGACAATGTCGAAATCAGTGGCGAGTGCTGAATCAAGGTGAGTAGACTACAAGACTGAAGCTGGTCAGATCATGAAAGAGTTGATAGTTTAGTAAAAACAGAGTGAGACAGAGAAGAGAGTCTGTGTGTGTGTGTGTGTGAGAGAGAGAGAATAAAAGTCAGCCCAATAGTTTAAAATGAAAGGCTTTTAAATGAACGACATTGAAATTAATTATTTTACTTAAATCCAGCTGTCATTTTTGTCTTTAGATTTGTGAAAAATGGGTTGCCACCTGCACTGCAGTCAACATTCCACTCTCTAAGAGCAACCATCATGCAATGAGGAAATTCTGAAGGACAAAGTAGTCAACGGAGGAGCCTTTCCAGGTTTTCAGCAGGTTCAAGAGAAGTACTTTGGAGCAGTATACGAGAAGGAAAAAGAAGAGCTGAAGACAAATCTTGCTGGAAAACCCATTGCTGTGATATTTGATGGAACTCCAGAGATAGAGGGGAGATGCGTGCTGAACATCCTCCTTGCACAACTTGAGAAGGATGAATCTGGGAGGATCTTCAGTGTCTACATGAATACAGTATTAACAATGAGGATGTCATTGTGTTTGACACCGATAGTGCAGTGTACATGAAGAAAGCATTCAAAGCTGCATTGCAGTTGTTATTCCCTCAACCACACACATAATGAACTTCATCAGCAGTGCCTTCTGGAAACCGATTGATCTGTTGAACAGCTTCATGCTGAGTTTCTCCCAGATGTTCTACCAGGCTCGATCACGCAAAAGAAGATACTTTTGTTTCATGACAAACAAGCTCTCAGGAAGAAAAAAGACTACCATGGCTCCAAATCCATGTGCAACACACTGGAACTCAGGGTTCTTTGCAGTGCAGTACCACTCAAAGAACTCTGGACTGTATAAGGAGTTCATAGAGATGGAAATAGGGGTAAACCAATGTTTTCCTTCCTCCATTTTTGAGCAATTTAAGTAACAAAAGTAATCCCTCTTGATCCACCTATTACCCCCCCTTTGCAATGCCCACACACACAAACACAAATACACACAGCCTGAATTTGAGTTTTAAGAAATGTAATTTAACATGAATAATGTATGTTTAGCCTAATTCTCTGTGTTTTTCATACACAAGTGTGTGGCAGAAGTGCACCAAGTACATGTAGGATGGGCAAACAGATGTAAGGTTTCTTGAGGAGGTAAGGGTGTTTGACCTTCGCAATATTACATTCATGGATGACCGGGCATCAAGCTACAAGGCCATCTCAGGTTTCACTGACATGCCTAAGGATGAATTTCATTCTTGATTCCAAGCTCTGGTCCAGCAGCACTCAGAGCTACATCATGTAGAGTGGTGGATTTGGTTGTGTTCTGGGATGGCCTACAGGAGAGACTTCCTGTGCTGAGCTCATGAGCTCAGATGCTGTCTCAAAGTTAGCTGATGCTGAGCAAAGCAACAGAAAACTTAAAAACGTGATGATTGAAATGTGAAAAAGCCTCTTTTTTCTGTGATTTCTAAGCTAATAAGCATTTATTCAGACTCAAATAATGATATGCCTGAAAAGTGTAAGCCACGCTGAATCTGAAAATATGTGTATCATGTCTGTGCGTTATGTGTGAGTTCATCCTCATGGGGACCATTAATGTCTGTACAAAATTCCATGGCAATCCATCCAGTAGTTGTTGAAATATTTCTAGAAAGTTGACCGACTAACCATTGCTGCAAATTTGGCTATGTTTGTTTATGTTTGAGCAGGTTAGTGGCTAGGGGTGGGAATCTTTGGGATTCTCACAATTCGATTTGATTCCAATTCTTTGGTGTCTGCTTTGATTCAGAATCGATTCTCGATTGAATGAATAGAAAAGGGGGCACTATTTTCAGTCTCTTGCTCCAATATACTGTGTGCCAAACCATTCACTAGTTTCCTTAGTCCACTGAAATACAATATGAAACATAACTGGATGGTAAGATAAATGGTCCACAGCCTTTTTATTTTAAAAAGTTAACTGCATTTGAAAGAATTCATTTGAAAGCATCTTACAGTCTCCTGCCTGTTTGAGAATAACAAAATGAGGGGGAGGAGAAGTGCTCCGCTGTGTTGTTATTAACGTCATGTCTTCAGCAGTAGAGAGCAGACTCTCTGCTGCACCATTAGCCCCAGGGAAAGACATTTTTGTCCAACACGC
The DNA here is from genome assembly GCF_963924715.1 of Thunnus thynnus. Classification (NCBI taxonomy): domain Eukaryota; kingdom Metazoa; phylum Chordata; class Actinopteri; order Scombriformes; family Scombridae; genus Thunnus; species Thunnus thynnus. Next base: position 33,369,364 of record NC_089517.1, on the reverse strand, counting down.
TGAGCAGGCGCAGAGTTTTTGAAGTGAAACAGACTGAGCACCGAGTTATTTTCTTCATCCCAGTTGGTTTAAGTTGTTTAATGCTGCAGTGTGTTGGTCATCTGGTCTCATCTGTTACTGCTGGAGTTTACTGCTCCACTCTGCTAATGTTAGTCTCTAAGTGACAGCATAGGAAGTTCACAGTATACTTCACGTTCATCTTGCAAAGGTAATTATTTATTCATTAAATCAAAAAACGCTTGAGTTTCACCTTTTTCATTCTGTCAACATCATGTTATTCTCTAACATTTAGAAAATCGAATTTCGACATTTGTGAATAGATGCAGAATCGTCCACGTCCACATCGCAATGTATCTAAGAATCTTTTTTTTTTCCCCCACCCCTATTAGAGGCTCAGTCAAGTCTGGCAAAACTGCTTGGAAATTTTCTCTATATAGTTTTGATTGTGTCCTAACATTAAAACTAACAACTTTAGGTGGTACTATTCAATACGTGATGTATAATAACTACATTGACATTAAAACTGGTGGGTTTACTGTCATGTACTGTACCATAATGTCTGGTCCTGTTTTGTTCTTTGTTTACGGAGCATGGAATTAAATAGCCTACCAAATGAATTATGAATACAAGCAATTTGATAAAGAGGGACTGTAAATGTGCTGCTGTCACCACAGAGGCAATACATTTTGAAGACTGGCATAGTCTGATTTGTCAATTTCTTTAGTGACAGATTTGTCCCTGGTGAGGTTTATTGTAGTTTGAGTGTTTTGAAAGCAGTTACAAGTTGTGTGATGGTGTTCCTTACACCTTGTTCTCTATTTCTAAATCCAGTCTAAAAGTTGTTTTCCTCCTGGAGATGGAAAGTCTGTGACTACAGTTCACATGAGAGGACAAAATTGCTCCAGGCCATGTGGAGTTGTACTGTACACTGTAGCAGCAGATGCTGGTGAGGAAAGGAGACACTTAAGCTGTCATAGGCTGTCAAAAATGAACAGTCAGCAGTGATAAATGATGATCGTTCTTTACTCATAATGTTATATGCGATGGAATGATTGTGGTTGTTTCTTTTAAAGCCAAATGTGATTTGTTGCCTATCATCGGTATATTTTCCTTGGTATTGACTTGCACTTAGACAAATGTGTAAAAAAAAAAAGAAAAAGAGACGTCAAATTGTTATGGTTCTGTCCCAGTCTGGTGACCAGTCCACCAGATGCCCTTAGGCTATTCTGCCTGTTTAAGACTGGACTGAGTGGGAAGAAGGACAGAAAGAGAGGTTGCAGATTATATTTAAGGACCACATGAGAAACCGTTGCTTTCTACATTGACTCTCATTGGAACTAAGTACTAAAGTGAACTGAAACAGTACTTATGTTATTCAGAGCTGCAGTTGTCTTTTAGTTCGATTCACATTGTATTACTTAAAATGCAAGCCACTCTGCTTGACAGACTGATTTATTTGCATTTTTGTCAACAGCAATATATGCTGAAGTTTATTTTGCTGTGTTTGAGAAAATCCATTGTCATGAATTTCAGTGATTTCATTGAGAACTATTTTGCATCTTAATTGAATGCCAAATTTACCAGAAGGATCATGATTAGCAAAATACTTTAAATTATGTACTATTTGTATGTTATATGTGTGGCATCTAGTGACACTTTATTGAATTGCCAGATTTTTAAACTTGCTTGAACGAGATGTTTAGGGTGACAGCGATGTTTATGTAATACAGTTAACAAGCCAAGTTAGCCTATGAGCTAGTGCATGCTAACTACGCTAACAACGGATCAGAAATGTATAACAACATTTTTTGCCAACGCTAGATATCAAACAAAAGCCAGAGATTATATCATATCAAGTTGCTGTAAGCTAAATTCACCACTTCTAAGCAGAAGGCAGAAGTTATCTCGGAGCATGACAGGCACGGCAAGGCCTCTCTTCCTCCAGGCAGCTCTTCTGCTCCTGCCATCTCCTGCCATTGTCTCAGACTCACCTTGGTTGGCGGCTGTCTCCTGGTCTGCCGCTGAGTGTGCACATTCATGGGTGTGCAGCGCTTCTTTTTCCTGTTTCCGTTAAGGTGTATTACCGCTACCTACTATGCTGGAGTGTGAACCAGAGTTATCTACCCCACAAACAAACACAGCGAACCAGCAGCTTTCTCCATGTTTTCCTACCGGCCAGAGTTGTGGGAGGTCTCCATAATTTACTCATCAAAGACTGAGTTTACCCCCATTTGGCGAATGCACCCTGATCCTACTGCAACAGTGGCAAAGCGGTATTTAGGTAAGTCAAACCAAACCGTATGCAGTTGATCCGGTTGCTGGGATGTCTTTGAAATTCTTGTAGGTAAAAATATCCTTGGGTGAGGCTAGCCATCTGGTGTCCTGCGTGCGTGCATGCTGTCACTCACAGCTACACACACACTAATGAAGAGTCCGACTCCACCTTCAACCTTCTGCAAAACTCTCCCGGGGAGGAAGAAAACCTGGCCTGTACGACAGGCCATACAGAAAATAAAGTCTCTCTATGGGCAGTCCTATGGGCAAAACTACACACTTTCCACAACATTCTGTTCAAGTATGTTGCTTTCAGCAGGTCTTGTTTCACATAGGATGCTCTTATCCAGTAAGTTTGGATCAGCAGCTACCACTGGAACATCCTCAGGAAAAGCTTCTGGAGAGGAGTCTTGCTCAACAGTGGACACTGGAAGGGGTTGTGACACAGTGCTCTTTGTACAAGTTTCAACAGAATCCTGGGGTCTCTACTACTAGGTTATAATGACCATAAAGGTAAGTGGGAACATGATCTTCAGAATCAGAGACTTGTCTTTTAGATTCATCCAAGCTCCCATCTTTTGGGCTCTGATGAGTTCTTGTTCGTCTGGCTCTCTTTTTTGTGGCCACTCCAACTTTATCTTGAGTTATAGGAAGGAAACAACATGGTAGTAACAGGTGATGATGAAGGGTTTGTAGTAGACCATCTTTGGTTTCAGGTCTCACAATGTAGACTGGGACATTTCCAGACTGTTTCACTACAACATATACATGTGATTTGCGCCTGTCTGCCAACTTATGTTTGTCTCTAAGGCAGATGTTTCTAACCAAGACTCTGTCACCTTCCTTCAAGGTGGAATCAACAACATATTTGTCGAACTATGCTTTGTTGTGATCTGCTGTCTTCTTTGCATTCTCCATTGCCAATCTGTAGCTCACTTCGAGTTGGGATTTCAGGTTGGGAACATATTGTGAGTGTGAGCCTGGCTGTCGATTGACTGGTAAGCCAAAGGCTAAGTCCACTGGCAACCTCTGTTGTCGCCCAAACCTCAGTTCATATGGGGTAAAACCAGTGACTGAATTTTTAGTACAGTAGTAAGCATGTAGTAAAGGCTTAACATACTCTCACCAGTGACTCTTACTCTGATTCTCTAGGGTGCCTGGCATGTTCAACGGGGTCGAAACATTGAAACGTTCAATGGGAGTCCCTTTTGGATTATATGGAGTGGTCCAAATTTTTTGAATGCCAGCTAATTCACAGAATTCTTTTATGGTGCAAGACTCGAAGTCTGGACTTGATTGCTGTGGAGCCTCTCTGGAATGCCAAAGTGGACAATGAAGTGGTCCCATAAGCATGTGGCAATGGTCCAGGCCTTTTGGTTCGAGGTGGGAATGGCTACTGCATACTTTGTAAAGTAGTCTGCGATCACCAGGATGTCTTTGGTGTTGTTGGAGTCTGCTTTCAAGGTGAGAAAGTCCAAGCACACAAGCTCGAGAGGTCATGTGCTTTCATTCAGATTTGCATGTTCATATTCCAACAAGTGTCTTTTCGTAAACTGTTGTATCCTCTCCAACTCTCTCTGTGATGATGTGTCATCAAGACATCTGCTGTGTGGGCATCTGAACAGTCCATCTGCATCCTGATATTGTTTCCCAGCTCTGTATTGTAGCTGAAAGTTGAACATTGACAGAGCAGCCAACCATCTGTAGCTCGTGATATCAAGTTTAGCAGAGGTAAGGATGTATGTTACTGAGTTGCTATAGATGACAGCAAGAAATGGGCTTCTATAGAATTAATCTTGGAATCTTTCAGTCACCACTCATTTAAGGGCAAGGAACTCAAATTTGTGGGCAGGATACCTGGTTTCACAGTTCGACAGACCATGGCTTGCATAAGCGACAACTTGCTTCTGTCCTTGTTGCTCCTGGTAGAGGACAGCATTGAGACTTGAGGTACTCACATCTGTGTGTAAGATGTAGGGCAGCTTGGGGTCGGTGAACCCAAGGATAGGGGCAGTCATCAGCTTTTCAGTTATGGTGTCTAAGGGTGTCTGTCAAGCAAGGGTCCATCTGTCATCAAAGAGATATTTTGGTGTGTGTTATTTCTCAATGTTCACTATGTTAGTGCACTTTCTCAGTGGTGGATATCCAACAGTGACTTTGTTGAGTGGCTTCACAATCTTTGAATAATCTTTAACAAATCTATGATAATAGCCGCAGAATCTCAGGAAGGTTCTTAGCTCTTTCAGGTTGTTTCGTTTTGGCCAGGTTTTTCGTGCAGCTATCTTCTCAGGATCTGTTTCAATGCCCTTTTCAAACACAATGTGGCCTAAATACTTTACAGAGCTCTAAAATAACTCGCGCTTATCTAGTGATAATTTCAGGCCATACTCTCAGTTGGTTGGGCACCTGCATTGACCTTTCCTCATGCTCTTCCAGTGTTGAGGAGAAGATGATGAGATCATGAAAAAAGGAAGGAGGAAAACTAGGGCCTGTTTCAAGTTCAGCTCTCCTATACAGTGCTCCATGTGGTTCTGGAATGTGCTATTGGCATTTGTTATCCCTTGAGGCATCCTGCTGAACTCGAAGAATCCTAATGGGCAGATGAATGTAGCTTTGTGCTTGTCCATTTCCTCCATTTCAATTTGGTAGAAGCCAGATATGAGATCTAGCACTAAGAACCATTTGGATCCATTCTACGCTGAGAGGGACTCTTCCAAATTAGGCAAAGCGTATGAATCCATCACCGTTTGGAGGTTCAGTTTCCTGTAATCTATGCAGAGTCTGACATCACCATTCTTTTTCTGACGACTACAATCAGCCAAGAGAAAAGGGATTTGGATTCATTTAGTTGCTAGAGATGGTTACGCACAGCTGCTATTTCTTGGGGGTGTATAGGTCTCACCCTATGTTTGAATGGCATCTCATCACTGAGTTTTAAGTGGTTTCATTTTAGCAGTGCTGTCATGGTTCTGTCATAGTCTGGCTCTCTGTCCGTCCACAAGTCCACCAGTTGCCCTCAGACTTTTTCTGTTAGTTTAGACTGGACTCAGTGTGAGAAGGACAGATAAGATATGTTGCAGATCATATTAAAGGGCCACCTGAGATATTGTTGCTCATTGCATCGAACCTTTGTCCAGACATTTTACTGCCTAGTTCATGATACATGTGCTCAGTTAGATGAGGATACATAACTGAAGTGAAATCTCAAATACTTTTGCCTTCACCTGGTTAATAATGAGAATGTTTGTTTTATGACCAGATTGTTTTGCAAATGTGTTGCAGGCTGGTGTCAGATTATCTTGCAGTCCATGTAGCTCTGTAGCACAGAGTGTTTTTGTTTGCATTTTGTCTGCTGGCAAGGCTAGGCTTTCTTGAGCCTACTTGTGTTTTCTGTGTACTTGGTTATCAGTTTGCACTGTTTCCACCCATGTTCCTGTGCTCCTCCCCAGCCTGCTTTCCCCTCACTCTTTCCCTCCACACTTGCCCTGCATTCAGCCTCGTTAGCCCTGCCCTTTTCCCAGAGTTTTCCCCAGCTTATCAGACCCTTTCACATTCTCCTGTTTCATCTCCTCATTCCCCTCATCTCCCCATTAGTTTCAGTGAAATCTTGTTGGATCCCTTGTTCTGTGTAGCTCAGTTTTGTTCTGTCCTGTTCAGTTTTGCTTTGCCTGCACTCCTGAGATTTAATAAAGATAATTCTTCAGTTCCTGTGCCTAATGTCTCCTGCATTTGGGTCAACCTGCTCTGCTTTCCGTAACAGAAGGATCCAACCAGTAGCTGGCCTCTGGGCCATCCTCCAGAGCAGCTATGCACATCTGGTCGTCCTCCTGGTTGCTCTCTAGAGCGGCTCTGCCCTTTGGTCCTGCCTCCTACTCACCCTCCTGAGCTGCTCTGCTCATCTGTCCTGCCTCCTGGTTGCCCTCCCAAATGACTACATCCATCTGTCCAGTCCCCAGGCCGTCCACCTGAGGTTTTCTGCTCCGCCTCTGTCCAGCACCCAGGTCTCTGTAACAGTTGTGGCCAAAGTCAACATCATGCTGTGTAAACACCACTGGCATGAAGTTATTCTCTCTTTCCACTCGCTGGGTACCAGAGAGTTTCCAAAGTCAAACTTGAGTTTTGGTTTGCGGTCAGGTTTTGTTGGCGGATCTGAGCCAAGAGATTTGATGGACTGAACACTCTTGATGGCGTGTATCTCTGCACAGCTTTTGGAGACAGGGTGATATCATGGTCTAACTCATTCTTAAGAGTGACTGATATACAGTATGGCAGCTTAGGTAGTAGACTTGCCAGGTCATCTGTGACCAGTATGCCACCTGGTAAGGAAGCTGATTTTGGTGACTCTGTCATCCACTTTCCGGCATTTGGTGTTCTGCAGCTCACTGAACCTTCACAGACTTCAGTCTAACCAGCAGCAATCTCAGAGTCTCAGAGTCTCTTCTGTGCAGTCTCACTTCTCCCACATTGGAATCAACAGTCTTTTTTCTGACTTCAAGGGTCTTTAAGACAACTTTGTAACCATGAAGCAGTGACAGGTAGTTCTAAGGTGTGGTCTGCATACTTCTCATAAAGAGCATCCAACGCTTTGGTGCCTATCAACACTGATGACAGCGTGGAGCGCATATCAGGAACAATCAGAGTTAGTGTGGGCACTTCAGTGTCTATGCCCTTAGGGAACTTGATGGTAGTTTCAATATAGCCAAGATAAGGAACATCCTGACCATTAGCTCCCTCCACTTCAAGCAGCTTGTACATGTGGGAAGTGTGCCACTTCAGTTTGAGACACTTTGTCTGTGTTCCAATCCCTGTTTGCCCCTCAACAGGAACTGACTCTAGTTTAAATTATCAGGTTTCGAGGCACCCTTTTTAATATGCCATGCTAGGTGCTTTTCTCTTAGCCACTTCCTTTTTGAGGCTACCAGAGAGAGGTTTGGCTCACTGAAGCAATACCAGGGTTTTGGTCTATTGCTTTTGTTGTTGTTTACATCTCAGCTGTGAAACTGGAGCTTTTGAGATGTGGGAGTGTCAGCTGAAGACTTTGTGATAGCTGACTTGGGAGTTACCAGTGTGGCAACTGGTTTAATAAGACTCTTTCTGCTGTCTTTCTGTGTGATTCGTGTGAGCTGGGATTTGAAGTCAGCTATTTGTCTTTTTAAATCTTGAATTTCAGATTTGGAATAAGGAGTCAATTGTGATGGGGTACATTTTTCTCCACATTGGACACAAATGCCTTGATAATGGGATGACACTTGCTGCTTTGAGACAGAAGTCATCTCCATCACCAACAGTACTGAAAGCAGAGTCCAGGGTCTCCAAATATACATATGAGAGGAGATTCAGGTGTCAAGTGCTTCACTATGTCAGTGTATGTTCCAAGGAGTTCCCATGACCTGTGTAAGTCTGACTGTTTTGTGTCTTTAAGAAGTTTCACATTAGAATGCCATGCTTCATAATCCACTTCATTGTTGGGGTGGGGGTAATGCTCAAGGGTCTGAGTCTCAGGGATGTATGTACCTGCATAGCAGAGTCTTCATTTTTACTATGTTTTCAACTATTACCTTCTGTGCTTCAGGTGGATTGATATCAGCCAGTTTCAGAGCAGGCTGTGTCTTTTCTTTTGGGGGTGCCAGTGGTGGAGACCAGTTACACTCTGGCTGAACAGGTTGCTCTGGAATTGTACTGGGCAGAGGCCTAACCTGTGCAGCAGTGTCTGGAACATGTTGCTCTGGGATATCAGGTGAATTTGGTCCCATATCTTCACTTCGGGTTTCTAACTTCGACAGTTTCACTGATGGTGGAGAGTTCTTCTCTCTCTTTTGCTATCTCCTTTAACTTTGAGAGACAAGTCTGTGTAGCTGTTTGATAGCTACAGGTTTGTAGGCACTAGCTAAGACTCTCCACAGGTAAGAGTAACTTGTTGCCATCCACAAAGCTTTCTTGGTGGAAAACAGTTTTTACTGCTGCCAGCCCAGAGTACTTCTAATGTAATCAGTCTGACTAAAATGTCCAAGCACTCTTCTACCAATTGCTTTGCTGCAAGCCTACAAATTCTCAAAATTGGTGGCACATCTTGAGTGGGAAAAAAAAAACTTTTGCTAGATTTGTTTGTTTCCACTTTGCTACCTGGAGAATTAGCTACCTAAGCTTATGTTCACATTTGCCCTGCAGCTTTATACATATACATATATATATATATATATATATATATATATATATATATATATATATATATATATATATATATATATATATATATATATATACATACATACATACATATATATATATATATATATGTGTGTGTATATATATATCAGTGGTAAGCGGAGCACTGGGGGCTGTGACCCACAAACTGGGAGAGTGGCTCCAGCAGATTCCAGATACAACATCTGAGGTCTCTGTCCAGAAGAGCACAGTCCTAGGAACAGCTAAGATACTGCGTAGAACCCTCAAACTCCCAGGCCTCTGGTAGAGGACCCGAGCTTGAGGAAGACACACCACCACCCCCCATGGGAGGGGGGGTGAGAAAGGGAATTTTTATATATATATGTAGTATATATAAGTAAGTATAAGTATATTTCCATAAATACTTCCATACATAAATTGATTACATTTTAATTATCCATTTGGTTAGTGCATATACCATTATATTGAAAGGGCTGCTATCTTTTTACTGTGACATCATCATTTAAATACTGTTCAAACTGGCATGAATTACATGAATACTTGTATTTTTTTTCTTAAAAATAAGAAATACTTCAATACCATTGAATACAAGTGCCTTTAAGGCCAGACCATGTAACCTTTGAAAGCTGAAATAACATATTCTTCCTCTTACAAATGAGAAGTTGAATTCAAAAGCTATAAAACATATCCTTGATCAATTTAGTACACTCAGGGATTTTGCTGCTACAGTTTCACTTGGTCTGATATGACCAGTAGCTTAGAGCCCTCTAAGACAAATTTGTGATTTGGGGCTGTACAAATAAAATTGACTTGACTTAAGGTGGAAAAGACATAACAGACATTACTGAGTGAGTTCACTGATGTTATGAGTCATCTCTACTTGTTCTACAGTTACACTATGGGCCAAATCCACAAAGAATGTATTGCACCTGCTAATAGCACTGTGAACTGTGCAACATTTGAACCCGCAATCTGCCTCATTTTAAGGTCCGATTCACAAAAGATTTTATGCTAATGATATGTTGGCACAAACACAACACACCGATAAGTTTTGCAGCTGAGTGCAATTTGCCCTTGTTTTGCGTCTGATTGAGTAAGCAAAGCTGTTTCCAGTGTTTCAGGCTTTTCTCCATATTTCAGCACACAGATTGGTCTATGATGAAAACTGCAGACAGCACAAAGGCCTCAAATTGTGTGTCTTCAATTAACAGAGGTATGCATACACACAGCTCTCTGCAATCACAAACCAACTTTCATGTATTTTGCTTCTTTTACTTCTCTGGTATTTCGCATCTATAACATAATCTACTGAGATGTAAAATGTCAAAAATACAGCTATGAATGTGACTCAGGCAGGTCTGAAGAGTGTTAAAATAAAGTCTGAATCTTACAATAATGTTGTTCAGGTGTCACTAAATGTATCCAGGATTTTGCAGAAACTTCAGTACTGATTTTCTGTTTGTTGCCCACAGCTGGCTATGTGTCACAGCTGGCTGCAGCATCACACAGCAGCTAAAACAATAAGTGGGTCTCCAAACTGAGAAAGACGCTGTGCACATTTATGCACGCGGCACAGCAGCGGTAAATTCATTAACGCTGGATCGGTCAGGATCTGACGGTAGTTAATGTTCTGTGTTTTGTTACATACCTACAGGTCAGCTGTTACACACACATTCCAGGTTTAGACAGTGGAATTGTTTGTAATAAAGAAGCCCTTTACTGTATGTATGAATCCTGAGCTCCGTCAGTGTTATTTTTATTTTTAAATTTGAGATAAGCCTATAACCCCACCTGATCCCCCCCAACGTCTGATTGCAGATTTCACCCTTAATATCATTTAATATCAATTCAATATCATTCAAGCCTCACAAGTTTGAAGATGTGAAGAAAGAGAGAGAGAGAGTGAGGGGTGAGTGTGCTTACAGTTAACACCAATTATCTGAAGACGCTAATGACTCCACCTTAATTGCATGTGGCAATTAGCGCTGGTCTTTGTGAACAGACTGTTTTTGCAACGAGGCTTATTTGCATAGAAAGGGTCCAATTTTGTGTCGAATGTATGAATATTACCTAATTTACATACATGCAATAGCACAGGCGCACCATTGCGCTATTAGTGTGGCAGCGCAGTTTGCGGTGCATTTCACCCTTTGCGGGTGCTTTGTGATTTACATGCTATCTTATAGTCTCATTTTCGCAGGTTTAGCGGGCACAAAAGCTGTGCAATCCTTTTGTTGATTTGGCCGTAAGTTTTAGCATTTACCATGATTCTGTAATTGCCTTTGGCCACAATGGCCACTGTTTAGCGAAAGCTGCACATGCTTGCTTTAGCAAATATATTGCTTAAATTACAATTTGCAATTAATCATTGAGTTGTTATGCCACTTAGTCAACACTACTTCAAGACACTTATCTCTAAGATTCCGACAGAGGTGTGCATGTTCGTTTAAGGATGTAGAAGGTGAGGCAGCAACTAGTATGACCACTTTGGCTTAGTCAAAATTTTAGCGAGGTAAGCCTGTGACCTGAAAGTGAGCTTGTTTGAATCTCCTGTCAAGGTAGGACATTTTGGATTTGGGGGAAGTGAACAAATTAATGCACTTCCTTCCCTCTATAACTACCACTGAAATGCCTGTAGGCAGTGGGGCTGCCAGCAGAAGCAGACTTGGGGCAGTTCCCAGGTCTTAATATGTGTATGAGCGTGAAGCTGAAGGTTGCTGAAAAAGAGCAGGCTCCCTCAGTCAGCCCTCTCTGCATAAATAAAGGTTAAAACTGTGAGGCTTCTCTCTTCTCTCTCCCTCTCTTTGCCCTTTCTGTGCTCTTGCACTTTTATACCTTCCTCCGTCTGTGCTCAAAGGCAGCAGTACGCCCATTAACATTTAACTATACACAGTTAATGATGCTGTGCTCTTGTAAGTTTAATCCTCTGCTTGTTTCATGGGCGTATCATCGAGCAGCTGATCTCCAACGCAATGGACAGACACGTACACACAAAAACACAGTTTTGACAAAAGTCTTATTAAACAGGCTTGTAAAATTATCCCTGAACCCTCCCCATACTGCTTTCAAACTGCCTCCATCAGGCACAAACTGCTCCATTCAATGAATCCTAGATGAATGGACACACAAACACACATCTGGATGAGTGTGGGCTCCCTGCTGACAGACACTCAAGGCCATTTAATATTCACAGAAGAAAACAGACAACAGCGAGAGATGGGTGAGAGACATGGAGAGACAAGTGCAAGAGAGACAGAAGGAAAGTGGGAGACAAAGACAAGAGGGAGGCAAGAACTGAGAAACAAAAGCTCTGTAAAGGCAGACAAATATAAAAGAGTGTTTTCGTGTCCTGGCTTCACCCACTGACAACTGTCTGTATCAGAATTTGCAAGAAAGTGTCTTTTGGTTTTGAGGGTATCTACACTCCCCTCCAGGGACACTACCACACAAACGGACACACACACACACACACACGTGTCCTTACCTCCTACCTTTTCCAGCTCTCATGCAGAATCAATCACAGTACATCTTAGAAAATGGAGGAAACAAACTGTCATATTGCACCCAATGCCAAGTGGGTTGCTGCTTAAATGGGTGAAAATTAGGCTACTTAGCAATTTCAACTGTGAATATCATGGTTTCAAATCGCAGAAAGGTGATTATTGCCACTTTCTCTGTAATGTTGGTGGGAAGAGAAATATGAATTTTGTCTGTGCTTTTTTGCAATGCTTTTTGCAAGAATTCAGAGACACAAAGCATTTCAGCCGTGTTTTTCAGTCGCCTGCCTCGCACTAATTTGAAGTAACAGATATGCTTCCTCTTTAATCAACACACCAGTCTACAGAGGCCACGCAACAGTTCACATTTTATTCGCGGTATACGTGCATAACCACAATCCAAAGTGTATTTGTATGCTTCAATTCTATTTTCCTCCGTTTCACGCTTGTAACTATAGTGATTGTGTGCTGGGCTCTAAGTGCTGCCAAAACACAAGTGACCCAAACTCAGCACTGTGCCTGAACACATCCAGTGTAGACACAAGCAAAGCACTCACTGCTTTGCTTCTCTGCTAACATGCTGCTCATGGTACATCTCAGGTGTAGACACAATTTTATTTTTAAAGTTTCTCTAATTGATATCTCTAATTAATTTTTTGTACTGTTACCACACTAAAAATAGTCTTTTTAAAGTATCCTGTGTGCAAAACTGAAATTTTATACAAAATAAACGTATTATCAGCACAATGTATTTAAAATTACACAGTCTGTTAAAGGTGGACCTAATTTTAGATAATTTATGAAGGGCTGGACAGTTGTCTCTATAATTGCATCATACTTAATTTGTTGATGACACATTTTGTGAGTAAAAATCTGAATCTGCAAAGTAACCAGTACCAAGCTGTCAGATAATATAGCCAGTATACTTCATCAGATGATCAGATGGTCAGATGGTCAAATGGCTCCGTAAACCTCCCTCACTCACATACCTATTTGCCGTTGGAATTGGGAGGTGCGGGGGGGGGGCTGCATCCAGCAATTTCTGTAACTCTATCTCACATTTACACCCACTTCAAATACAGATTGGCCAGCTGTGCGAAGGGGAGAAAGTAAGCAAGGTGTATTCATGTGTTACATTTTTTGTGTTAACAACAGAGTGCAACACTACTAATGCCTTGGAAGAGACTGTCTGAAAACGTGCGCCGTTATCTCCTTACGTAAACAATTATCACGTCTCCCCTTCTCTATGACAGCCAGCTTTTAACTCCTCCTTTGTATGAGGCAGTTCAAAAAGCTATAAACACTTTTGCCTTCGGACATAGTTGGACATAATTGGACATAGTTATACGAACTATTTCTTTCATAACATGACCCAGGCCTAACAACTACAATGTTTCCCTCTGAAATAAAGGAATTGCTGAATTGCTCCTAATAGAAGTAGAGTATAAGTGTAAAGTTGCATGAAATAGAAATAATAATAATAATAATAATAAACCTAATAAGTACTTTTACTTTTTATACTTACATTTTATTGATAATACTTCCATATTTTTACTTAAGTTACTCAAAAACTTTGAATACAGGACTTTATTTAAAAGCATATATTTCTATACTGTGGTATGACTTTTATACTTAAATAAAGAATTTTAAAACTTCTCCCACCACTGGCAGCAGCATGTTGTTGCACCTTCTATCTTCTTTCTTGGATGCTACTTTCTGGTGTCATCATCATTATCTTTGGCACAGTCTTAATGAAGTTCAGGGGAAGGATGGGGCAGTAGTGCCGTCATCTAACAAGTGAGTCGATGCCTGCAGGAAAAAGAGAGTAACTGTGGCCCTGCTAGTTGTTTCAAGGGGAGCAATAAAAAGGAGGTTACTTTTGGGAGTTTTAGAAATAATGCACTGCATTCCCTCTTGTTTGAAATGCCCACTGTGATAATTATGTTTCAGCATTTGGTCCTCTAAGTTTGAAGCCCCAGGCAGTTGCCTATCTTGTTAAAGTCAAACCTTGCAGGAATTATAGCACTTTCGCATTCCATTCATTTCCTGGCATGATGCTACAGCTGTTTAAATGAGCAGACATCTTGTGAAACGATTTTCCAAACTTTCTCCTCACCTCCCATCTTCAGTAAATTAGGGGAGTGAGAAACTATTTCTGTCGGCGCTTCAGGGTCTTTAATAGCAGCTGATATGTGCCGTCTTGTCATCCTTTTGTCATACCATTGTTTTCTTTGTTGCTCCCAGTAATCCACATCAAAAAAGAAAGCCCTCTAAGCATCGTGTCATTACTCTGCTTGTCACGCACTGCTTCAGAATCCGTTTTATTTTTCGGTGTCGCTCATTTGTACCATCCGTCGCTTTGCAGAATTGGACACTTCAATCCATTAGGCTGTTTACAAGTATAAAGTTTTGTGTTTGCTTTAGTCAAAGCGGTGTCATGAATTGAATATATTTGTCTCCTTCAAACAGAAGAGGGTGTTGACAAAATTGTCAACAGAATGATTGTGAAAAGAGATCTTATAAACATACCAATCAATGCTCCTTATTGACTCTTCAAAGAGGAGGGGGGAGTATTTGATGAGGCTGGGGACAGTGAATGTTGGCAGAAAAGGAGATTTAATGGGATAACTGTGACTCAGGTCTTTCTCATTTAGTGATAACAAGGCAGGCACATAGTGTGGATAAATAAATGCTTTGTAATATGAGTTTGTGTGTATATATTTGTACATATAAATAGTTTTTGCTTGAATATCTGTGAGTTTCTGCTCGATTTCTCTCCACATACTCACGTTGCCTGTGCATGCCTCGTGTTTTGACCGTGTGCTCTTAGCTGACAGCATAGTTCAACCAGTATCCAATTCCCTCTCCAGCAGATTCAGGGTGGCTGTTACACCATTTCTCTCCATAATCTTTGTCTCCCTTTTATTCTCCGTCATTCCCCTCATCTCCTCCCCCTCTTTGGTTCTCTCCCGAGGGCTTGTGACAGCTGTAAAACCTTGTATCAAGGCGCCTGACCTACGCTGTGATGCCCCATCCACCCCCCTCCCTCCTTGATTCTCCTCTTCGACTCTTTGCTGAGGTGTAACCCTCCCTCCTCAGCTCCACTGGCCCATTCAGCCACTGCAACACAGCTATCTGCCGTTGATGCTGTGGAGCTGATAACAGTCTCTTTTATCTGTCGCTTAGCAGCACAAAGGGACCTGGGCATTGATCAAATGCCAGCAGACTGATGGCTGCTCAACAGGCTGCTTTTTACGCCCGCAACACAGCCTAGGGGACGGAGGGAGGGAGGGAGGGAGGGATGGAGGAGGAGGATTCAACTCTAGCTGAAAATACAAGCCGTAACTGACAGCCGTATTCTATGGTAATAGAGAGAAAATAGCACCAAAAATATTGCTGGTTTTGTGAGCTCTCTGCAACATGAGCAGAGGATGATGCAGATTGCCTGGCCTAGGCCGATGGTAACAACTGATGCCAGTAGCAGGGTGGAAGTTGTTGTTCCACACCAGAAATATGGCTTTAAGTCAACCAAAAACAAAAACATGCCACCAACACAGATGTTTTGTAACAAGTGAACAGCAACCCCAATCTTATGTCTATCATTAGTTGTTTAAACTTCATTCTCTGTTCCTTTTTTTTCCAAGCAAAAGTAAAACTAAAAACTAGGAAATTGTAAATTAACAGAATTGAGACAGTTTGACAAAATAATATCAATACAAGGTCTCCTTACTAACTCAAATTATTATTATAATATTTGTACACCTTTACTTATCAATATAATGCTGCATAATTTACATGTACAAACTTATTGTGCTTGTACAATAAGACTAATGTTGAGTCTAAACCGAAAGTATTTCAGCTGTGCGCATGTCTGATGGAACTGTTCTACGTTAATCAATACAGCTGCCTACAAAGCCCATTGTAATGGCTCATGTGTCAGGCGTGTGTCAAGTCTGTTTTCCCCCCAGTCATTGTGTACTGGGTCAGTCATATAGACATATACAGTACGAGTCAAAAGTTTGGACACACTTTCTCATTCAAGTAAAAGGAAAAGTGTGTCTAAACTTTTCACTGGTACTGTACATATTATATACGCTCAAAACTGTACCTGAACACTTGCTGCTGCTCTGCTAAACATGCTGCTCACACTAAATTTTCTGTGCAGACATGGTGTTAGAGTCTACAGCCATGTTAGCAGCTCTGTGAGGCTCTCATCCTCATTATAAAGAAAACCAAACTGTTGGACTGATAAACTACTACCGTACTGCACCAAATTGCCTTTAAATACACAATATGTAATTTCTGCCACTTGGGGTCTCTCAATGAAAACAATATCAGAAGACAAAGTTTGATGATATTTGAAGTAGCGTAGGATCATGGGAGTTATTGTCTTCATTGTTAAACAGTTTCTCCTGGTTCGGATTACTTCAGTGTTCATCGCTCAGGATGTATTTACCGGGAGCCAAATTATCCGCAGAGGTCTCCTCTTCTCCAGAACAAATGTACATGGGGATTAAAAAAACACGGCAAAAACATTGATTAAAGCATTTTCATGTAAAGAATCAATGTTTCTCCGATGCTGTTCAGCTGGAACTGAACGTCGTAGCCGAGCTGCTGCTAACATTTGCTCAGCTTGTTTCTCTGATAACATTAAGACCCAGACTAAAATCCTTCATCCAGTTAAAAGATATAGTTAAAAATGACCAAGATCTAAAAAATTATCATAAAAATGTGGCTTAAACTGAATAAAAGTCAATTTATGACATCATTGTGGTGGACAACCACAACACTGATGTATTATCCTGTGTGTGTATACTCTTTGGTAGACGCCACTGTGTCTACTAAAGAGTATACACTTTGCTCTCTTTGGTAGACACCTCTGTGGCGAACAACCACAACACAGACACATGCATCTTGTGTGCATATATGGTGGGGTATGATGCCACTGATTCAAGATCTAAGGCATTTCACTAAACACCTAAGACATCAACCTGCTTATGGTGCTCAAGGTAAAGTCAGGGGTTACCAAAATCAGTAGGATTCATCCTCTGAGGACCATGAATGTCTGTACAAAATTTCATTGCAAGTCATCCAGTAGCTGTTCAGTTGTTTCAGTCTGGACCAAAGTGGTGGACCAACTGACCAACCAACTGACTGACATTGCTATCCCTAAAGCCACATCGCTACAAAACATCTTGGGTTAAGAATTCATCTTGCATTTAAAGAGAATGAAGATACTAATTTGTAACTGATTTATGCACAATATTATTCGAAATTTACAGTACCAGTCGAAAGTTTGGACACACTTTCTCATTCAAGGGAATGTGAAGGTTTGCCCACTTTTGACTGGTAGGCGTACTGTATATCATCTAAATTACTGCACACCTCTTTTCAAATACATCCTCAATTTTCCTCAATGTTCTCACATCTTAAAATTAAAGAGAAAGTTCAATCAAGTGTTCACTGACAGCCAGTGGAGAAACAAACAACTTGCAGAGAGCTGTCCAATATTGCCTCTACAAACTTTTTCTAAGAGTACTCATTAAGAGGACATGCACACATTTTTTTTTTAAAAAAAAGGTTGTAATCAGTGATTGACCTGCAGAAATAATACTAATTATGCTAAGTGTCCATTCTGAGATATGTACAAATCAATGAAAACACACAGGTTATAAATTCAGTAGTGTTTTGTCTGTTCACCCCAGCACCCTGCAAATGATTTGCTTTTCATTCTTTCTCAACAAATTTTTGAAGTGTGTGATTTGAATTGATTCACACTGAATCAAAATGGTAACCACCAACAGTGCTTCACAGGATTAGCAAATGTTGCTATCTTAAAAGACTTGTGGTTTTGTTCAAGCAGCCCATAATCAATTGCACCACATGGGGCAAACATTTGCCCAATAACTGACTGATGCATGTATGAGCCTAGAAACATAGAAATCATTCATCATTTCAACCACAAACCGCTTTATGGTATTTATGAAATCTTTTCATCAGAATGTTACAAGAGTTCACCAAAAACATCACTATGTTAGTAAACCTGACACTGACATCTCGATACCTTGCTCTTATCTCGCCTAGATAATCCTTTACACAGCCCTGACTATTATTAGAGGGAGTTGCCTGTGCATCCATGTGTGTTATATTCCGTGAACACAGTATTAAAATCCTGTTGGAACTAATGTCGCATTACAATGGCACATCAGTCTATTCTGGGATCCACATGAAATCGTGAACTTTTGTGAAACCACACGCCACTTCTCTGAACAATACCAGAGATGTGGGAGATTCCTGCAGCAGTCTCTCAGCTAAGAATAGAGATACATAATGACATTTTAATTTTGTGCTGCTTACAAACCCACTGCTTCCCCTCCCTTCATTTTTTGTCTCAACTGCCAAAGCCTTAACATCGCTGCTTTCAGAATTAAACAGAGGGTGTCAAAGAGGCAAAACTGAGAGTAGCATTATTCTGACTCCACTGTGGCAAGAGCCACCTTTGGATTGTTTTGAGGCTGATGTTCAAAAGACTTATGTCAGCATTTAATTATGGTTGAATGGCAGTGCTTCACTTGCCTGTTTCTCTGTGAATCTTTTCTGTCAATGAAGCATGCTGCCACCTTGATTGTTCTCTCACAGGTTGAAGTAATCAACAGGATTTTGTATTTAAGGGGTCAGTTAACCCAAACCCCTAGTGGTATATAGCCATGCAGATAGTTTCAGTTGAGGTTTTGACATATCAGTCTCTGAGTGTTCTGCTGTAACCCCAATACAATGAGGGTGAAATTGAATCAAATGGAGTTTTTTAAAAGCTTTCGGCAGCACAAACAAAATCTCATTCAGCTCCATCAAGGTGGCAGCAGAAGGTTCAGAGGTGGACATCTCAAAATCCATAGCACATTAAATCCACCACATAAAACTGTCTGCAAGGATACCACAGTTTTGATTTCAGTGTTGGTAATCTGGGTCATCTGGCTCTTTAAAGGTGCTAGAATAAATCTTTTTGTATTAACAATTCATTAAATGACTGTAAAATATGAAAGGCTTCACTCATAGTGGCAAACCCACAGATAAAGTGGGACTCTGCAGTTCCGCTCAGCTCTTGGGAGCTTTTTTGGCATCTTTCAGCTCATTGTTTTCATTTTCCAACCTACTACTCTACTGTTTTGGTTCACTCTCACTGCTCTCTTAGCATCATTTTAGGTCCCAGCAGGTAACTGTTTTCAGTGAAAACCCACTGTACACTAGCACCATCAGCACCATAAAACACACATACAAAGTTAGCAACTAGATGGAGAGGTGAGACAGAGAGGTGTATATAGCAGCTAAAGATGATGTTTTCCCTTAGGAGTCAGAACCAGAACTAAAAAGAGAGAGAATACTGGACATACATTCATGAGGTGGACAGGCAAATGCAAATGACTGCTAATGTTGCTCTGTGTCTGCATACATTTCCCATATTAACTTTATAAAGTGATATTATTTTAATCTTGTGCTTACAGCTTGTTTGGCTGGCCTCGAGTGGACAGAAAAATAATTTAATGCAGGTGTAAATATTTTGTCTTAGGTGCTAAGCACTCTGGTTGGTTTAGATATATACATTATGAAGAATGTAACCCACTCACATGCAATCATACATTAATTCACTCACTCTCCCTCACTCAGTTAGTCTATACTCCCCATGTGTGTCCATGTTTTTATTTTGTCACCCTCTGTAACACTCTGCTGCTGTGTCACTGCAGTGCTTCACCCAGACATCACTTGTCAATCAAACAGTGGCCACTGCTGTGACCTCTGTGTCCTTAGACCGCCCACTGAAGAAGGGTGGGTTTCCTTCAAAGGGTGCTCTGCTCAGCTATGGGAGAGAAAGAAGAAATGCATCACTTCCAATATACCAGAAGATTTTGTTTTTAACTTAAAAGATAATCACAATATGTTGAGTTGGATACATCTAGCTCCCATGAACTGGCCATTGGTGGAATAATTGGTGGTTCACCTAACAGGAGCTAAGATTTGACCTTGATAATACAAAAAATAAAACATTGAGATATCTCAACCTATGTGAGCTATTATTTTTCAGTCATGCCCTCTACCATGGTGATGTCTGTCAAGACATTGAGACCTACAATACAGGTTGCTGTGCTAATGACCTTATATCTGACCAGTATAAAGGTGGCTGTCAACTAACACCTCAAAATGACAGAAAAAGCCACCTTTACTGTGTGACATGGTTACTGAAGTGTAATTTTTTTTTTTTTTAAAGTTTGTTTAAGGGACTTGTAGTAACCAGTATGGCATGCTGTTCAATTTACTGAGTGGAAAACTGAGAATGGAATGACAATTTGATAATATGGATTGAAAGTCTGAAAATATTGACTGAAACTGAATGAGCTGAATAGACAAACCTTGTGTGTGTATGTTAGACTGTATGTATAGCTTAGAGGTCAAGATACATACCACATAACTTCAATGTCCCTGCATTCGATTATTTGCTGGTGGAATCTTTGTTTCAAACAAACTCCCCCTCCCTGTCCCTGGCCAGATGTTGAAAAGGCACCCTGAAAATACAATAAAACGTACAGTACACATCCCCCAATAAATAATGCCTTGGTATAACACATGGTATCCTACTGTTCACAGAATATTAAGTTCTCTAATCTGCACTGGTGGTTATTTCTATCCAGATGTTTCCTGTTAGCATTTTCACAGTGAACTAAACTAAACTAAAGGCAAAAAGTAAAAAAAAAAAAATAATTATTAAAATAAAATCTTAAAATTGACAGTGGTATCTGTACTGAAAAGAATTAGAAATATAATGAAAAATAATGAACCATGTTTGCTAAAATATGCTAATGCTAAAATTACAACAGAGCCAGAGAAATGACCCCAACTCCACAAAAAATGCTGGAGGTCACCTGCTTTACAAGTCTGTTGGGTTTTACTTTGCACTATTCATGCACTAATTATTTTAACATTAGATTATTGCCACCTGATTTCTCATTACCTTGCTTATTTGGATTCACTGTAGCAACGTATGACCTGTGGTGTAAGCCCACATTATGAGATGGTACCAGTGCAATGTCATTATTGTGTTTCAGTGAATACGTTTCATTCTATCTCCTCACATCTTCATTCCATCATGTAATTTTCCACACAAATTCAAATTATTTCCTGATTGGCATGCCATACACCCAAGTTAGTATCTGTAAGAATATGCTGCACACAACCAATTAGGCATCACATTTATTTCTACCTCTGATGTATTGCTGTGCTTATAGTCACAGCAGCTGCTGTTTTTCTTGTCCATCACTCATCTGTGATGGTGATGATAATTCACACATGTATGCAGCCATATGCACATAAATACGTAGTCACACAGCCTACATGTATACACACATCTACTCTACATTATTTTCTCTGACATGAATCAAAACTTGCCAATTTGCATTGAAGCTGGGGTCAGTAGGTGGAGGAAAGCCACAAAAAAAAAAAAAAAAACACTCCAATTGATCTGGTATTGTCTCAACACTCCCTTCTTTTCATCCTGAATGCGCCCCCCTCCTTGTCTTTTCAAAGTATATCCATCTATCTTTTGATTTTCTCCCTTTTCAGTCCTTTTTCCTCAAAAGTGACAATGGTCCTCATTTGTCATGCCATCACTGATACCACTGTAAATCTAAGCTCTGAGAAGACTGGGAAAAACTTGTCTCGGCTGATTTATGAAACCTCCCTAACTATTGATACAAGTGCAAAATCCAATGTGAAAGGCATCTTGGTGACATTTGTCAGAGCCATGCAGTGGATATAGTCTGCATGTGGTTCCCCATTGAAAGAGAAATAGGCCATCTTTGCTGTTTGTGAGACAGGGGCTGAGCCTCTTCTTTGTAATAGTTTAGTTAATTCACCAAAGGCTATTCCAGGGGGGGATATGTGCTGTGACAAGAATATACTACTTCAGAATACAAATTTGTAGTGCAGAGGAGTGACATTTGTTGTAGAGGTTTATAACTTTATATCTTGTACATTCACATGTAATATAAGGTGGACGCTACACTACCACCAAATTCAAATGATACATTTTATGGATGCCTCCCTCTCACTCTTCTCCCTTTGACTTTTTGAAATGAAATGTAAAAATAACATAAGGAGATGTGTACCCGCTTGCCTCTCTGAGTATTCAGCTATCATTGCTAATTCTGGAATATTGCAGCCACTTCAGCCCGCTGCTGCGCCCTTGCCACAAGTGGCTCTTCTGGGCTTTTTCATAGAAATTCAAGGAGGGTTTTCTGCCTTTTCGGTATCACACAGGTGCAGAGACAAAGAGCAATTATTCCAACCTTTTCGCAAAAAGCCACATTGAGATGTGGGTTGTGGAAACAGGCTGTGTAATTTTCTGCCCTCCCAAATAAAGAATGCATATCAAACCATCAGAAGCAAGAGACCCAGTGAGGACACAAGTGTAGGTTCAGTTGATGCCTTATTTCCAGATACAACACTATCGAACATCCATTTGTGGCAACTTAGTCAATGGAATATAGAGTGTGAAGGCAGATATATAATTTTGTATTTTAACATTTATTTCCTGTTGCAGATATGAAATTAAAAGCACATTCCAGGGTCACATTTAATCACACTGTTGTACATTTTTACTTCCCTGGATTCTCTGATTTTTTCGGGACTCTTGATTTGAAGTAATTCAGTTCACCAGAAAGATTTTCACAAGAAAATCAAAATTAAGTCTATTATAAATTATTCATATTGCATGAAATTAATTTTAAGTCAATATTAAGGTAATTTAAATTTAATTACATTTTTTTAAAACTAAAATTTAAATTAGAGAATTTTATGTAAAAGTGCATTAAAAATTAGTTTGGGTTATGCAGCATGACTCATGGACTCCACTAGACTGCACATCAACGTGATCTGGCATTCAGCACAGGTGTACACATAGTAAAGGAAGCCAACCTTCCTGTGACAGGTGCTAAGCTTGTAAGTGTTAAAAAAAAGTTTGACTGGGTGACCAACTGTAATGCACTCTCTGTGAATCTGCTTGAGCTTGATCTGATTGAGTTGATATCTGATGGAACACTACAAGGAGTTTTGGTTTTGGGCAAGAGGCCATTACTCAAAAGTTACAGTGCATTTTAAACAAAAGGTTCTTTTTACAAGCACTTACAGTACCTGTGTAAAACTGGATTTACTGCTCTCATTTGCACAAAATCAAAGTACCTTTCTAGGCCAGATGTGACAGAGGAGATGAGATGTGCTCTCTCGACCACAGCCATTGGTTTGGCTCTTCAGGCTGCAGCATGACATGCAGCACAACTATCTCATTAGGCATGGTGAGTACAAATGAACGTCAGTGTCAACATAATGTGCTTTCGAACTCTTACGTGGCATACAATAGAATTTCGTTGTAGACTAAACTTTCATAAACTCTCATTAAAATTCCTGCCTGTCATTAAAAAGGTATCCAATAGCAACGAAATGTAATAAGAGACCTAAAATTGGGATCTTGAGCCAAAAAAGGTTGGGCACCTCTGGCAAATATGATCTGCATTTGACATGTCTTGCAATGGGTATAGTGCATTAAACCAAGTATCATCATCAGCATTGACTGAGAGGTAGGAAAACCTCATGAAGAATGTATGTCAAGTTACATCTCTGAACTCTTATCATAACAGACATAAACACATACACAAGAAAATAAGAATAAAAATACAAATATGAATAGGACTTAAATCATTTTTAAAGGAAAGCAATCTCGGACAATGTCATAGATTCAAAAGGAAAAGGAGGAAATTTATGTAGTTGATAGTATAACATGTTGAATGAATTTCTACAATTACAATACAAAAACTGCAGACAATTACCCAAAATGATGGTGGAGAGAAAATTCTTCTATCTAAAACTCTATTTTTTGTAAGCCTTGTAAAAACTGCAACAAAACAAAACTTTCTCACAGCTGTGCTGTTGACTGTTTCTGGATTTTAAAAAAAAGAAAAGACTCTTCTCTCCATGGACTTGTTGTAGGCAGCAGGATAAGAAAATGAAAAAAAAAAAAAAGATTACATTGACACTTGTAGCTCTGCGCCATTGTATCAGCTGAATAACTAATCTGCATCTGCCTGCTGATTTTAACAACACTGTATTCCAGACACCACCAAATAGGGCTGGGGTGGTGCTGGGTTGTGGGATGTCTTGCCTTGCAATCAGTCCCCAGCAGCACATGGAGAGCTGCTGTAATTAAGGAGCAGTGTCCCCCATGAATCCCATCCGTGAAGCAGGACTTTAATTCCCCACTAATTGAGGCCAACACGGGGAGGGCAGAGGGAGGAACGAGGTATCTGAGGCTCTGTCGGGTGGACCGACCACTGAGTGAGATGATTAGCTGAGGTGTAGCAAAGGTAACTAGGAAACTGAACCTCACCAGCACAGCCAGACACACCTGCCCACCTCTCGCTGCTTCCCCACTCACAATCCCACTGCTCCCCGAAGGAAACCCAACCTGGATGGAAGCAAACTTTCCCGTTTTAGCTCTCTGCTGGTGGGAGCATGAAAGGTTTGGGAGGAAAGGAGGGGAAAAGGAAGAGGAGAGAGTGGTTTGATTGATTTGCTTCATTTAGGTTCGTATCTATTGTAGTTGTGATTGCTGTCGACAGTTTCATACAACTCCAGAGAGAACAAAAGAGAAGTGGGGTTGTATTTAGAGAATACTTCAGGCTGCTACAAGTGCTATGTCTAATAAAGGAGGCCATTTGTAAGATGAGATTTATTTACTGTGTTGATACCAGAGTTGCATGGACATGTGTCAGAGAGTGTGCTCAGGCTTTTCTGGTTTTAGACTTGTCATATTTTCAACATTTAAGTTCACTGTAAACAAAGTGCTGAAGGTAAAGTGGGGTAAGCCGTCAAATCCGCTGACTCCAGCTTTAGGTGACAGTTGTTTTGTATCTGTAATGGTGCCATTCACCGGTTTGGCTGCATGCGTTGCCTCCTTCACTTTCATGTGTGTACTTCACCAGAGGCACTGAGTAAAAACCACTGAGGAAGTGGCTGTGAGGCACATTGTCACTGAAATCTGTCAGACTCCTCTCTCTCACTCCGTCTCTGTCTGTCTGTCTCATTCTCTCTCTCTGTCTGTATGAAAATCTCTCCATTTTAGAGCTGTTTCTGACAGCCACAGACGCTTCAGCGGTCGAGATCTACTTGCAATTGTCACTATTGTCTTAGGGAAAGTTGTGATTTATTCCTACGCAACTCCGGCGTGTGCACACACATGAAGTCATGCATGCACACACACGAGCACACACAGCGAGAACTTGCTCAAATCATACACACCAGCACATGCACACACACTTATATTACCAGTCAAAAGTTTAGACACACTTTCCCGTTCCCTTGAATGAGAAAGTGTGTCCAAACTTTTGACTGGTACTGTACACGTTAACTGCAGTTAATAGCTTCTGCTTGTGCTGTTTGAAACATCACATCAATCCTTTTTTTTTTTGTTCATATGGGATTAAAGCATTTACTGTACATCAGAAAACACAGAGATGGACTCTTTTTACACACATTTTCTAAAGCTTTCTGTAAATATTGTAGATCTTTTGTTCTAAAAGATTTCAAAGGCACACAAGTCACCATGCATCTGAGTTATTTAAGCAAGACTGAGGGAGGATGAGCCACAGCAGCAATTTGCCTTCGTCTAAACTTGCCTCGGCTCGCCGGATGCCATTTTAGTTCAATTTTAAGATTTTATCGAGTTATTCTGATCCATCTGATCTGATCTGAGCTGCCAAAGATCAATTTTATACAGCAGTTGTGGAGAATGTGTCTTTACAGAATGATTCAGAACATCCAGAAATTCTCTGCATTGATAGCACCGACTGAAGACAGTCTCCCTCTGAAATTACTTCACACACATTTTGTTCAAGCATTCGGCCAGCCTTTCACTGTCAAAATGCAATCTGTTCAGTCTCATAAAGGCCTTAATATAATGAAAGTCTTGTTGAGGCTAAGCCTGTTATGTAGGCTCTTCATCTGTTATGTGTGCCACTCAATACAACAGAACATACAGTGGGAGGTCAAGTAATGGGGGAGTGCTGCTAGCCAGTGGTGGGAAGTACAGTCATTATGTATGAGGATGTCGGCATCTAAACTATGTGTCTTAAAATAATATATCTGTTGTGATGTGATCACTGCTGTGTCCTTGTTTGAAGCACGAGCATGGCTTTGATTTATCGAGGTTTGTAACCTTGGCCAATTACCTACAAACACACTCCCTAGCTGTTTCTGCACAATGAAGGAGAACACTTCACCCCCACACATCCCCTCTGCTTTAGTACAACACTTTTGTTGCTTGCCTTGCACAAAAAAATAATAGTTAATTGGTAATAGTTCTGACCTTGTTTCTTTCTGTCTGATGATGTTTCCCCCTGATTATTTGTAATTCAGCTTTGCCCTCAACATGCTGGAGAGCACTTCATTTACTCTGGAAATCACTGGTGGTCTTAAAATCAGGCCTGGCTTGTTTTCCCCTATTCATCTTTTTATCCACAAGGGGCAAGAATGAAGGATCACCTCAGAGATTTGGCTGGCATTCTGACCAAAAAAGTCTGAAAAATTGATAGGTTTGGAATTTACATATCTGTTGTTGCAATTGTATTCCCCATGGCCAGTGAGAGCGTGCAGTTCATCAATAAAATATGAATGCCTGAGCAACAAATATTGAGATGGCGTCTATCAAAATGAAGTTAGGGAATGTGCATATAGTTGTGGTGTGATAATGTTTAACTAGGCGACAGAGGTCAGAGAAGTCAATGCTTTTGTTTGAGGTACAAGGAAATCAAGGGAAATCTATTTGCATATATCTACCATCTCAGGTGAGAGAGTATGATTTATTTTGTTGTTCTTGTTTATGTTGTTGTTTGTAATTTGCATTTAAAATATGGTTTAAAATGCGGAGGGTGAGAAAGACAAAACAATGCATCACTGTGGAATTATTGGGTGAGCATTGCCCTCTGGTGGTGAGGCAAGGAACTGATCTGTGTTATATCTCCCATACAGAGCATTTCTTCAGCATGTCCTTCAGTGTGTGTGGCAGCTTAGAGCTGGTTCCCGCTGTGTGCACATGTGTATATATGTGTGTACATGCACTGTATATGGCTCTATATGAGTAAATTGATGTCAAGCAAAGCAATGCGTCTCCAAGGAAGAAGACACATCAGGGAGGGTGGGACAAACATCAGCGCCTCACAGAGGAAACAAATGAGCTTTCTGCGTTATGTTGATTAATTCACATGCATACACATACTGAACAAACACAAGAGCAAGGGGAAAGGACAAGGCAAAGACAAGAAGGACAGACAGAGAGCAAAAGAGAGAGAGAGAGAGAGAGAGAGAGAGAGAGAGAGAGAGAGAGAGAGAGAGAGAGAGAGAGAGAGAGAGAGAGGCACAAGCAAGAAGCACAGTCCTTTAACAGCTACTTGGACACTGTTTCCTCAAGGTCGGAGGGTTAACAGGCAGGTGGGCATTGCTACAGCTGGTGCCTACAGGGCCCTGAGGATCCTAATCAATTCTTACATTTCAGGGGAAAATGATGAGAAGCCGAAGCTGCTCAAAGGAAGATAGATGAGAGAGAGTTGCAGCAAACACACAGATCAATAATATTCATAGCCTCAAGGAGAAAATACATTGAGTAAAACTTTGTCCTGAGGATCTGTGTGCGTGTGCCACCTTTTTACCTTTGGGTATTCAACGTTTGAACTATATGACTTTGGTTTTGCACCATAAATAAATACTGGTGCATCCTCCCAGAGACCGAGCGTCAAGTAAAAGCTTTTTACTCAATGGATGTGAGCAAGGATGCTCAGAAAAGCAGCTGGTATGTCGACCTTTATATTCCAGAGAGTGAGAGAGATAGTGAGCTTGTATGAGCAAAAGGAGAGAAATTGTCCACTGTCAAGGTCCTGAAATAAATATACGCTGAGGGAGGATGAGAGAAAATGCACTCTAATGCTGGTCAGTGTATTTGTACATTAGTGTGGTCAACAGTCTAAAAAAAATGAACCAGTGGAATACATTTTGTAAGAGTGATGCTCAAGCAGCCAGTGGGAATAGTGACACTTGCTGCAGTGCACTCTGTGACGAAAAGGGATGGCATGGTGCGATGTTCTCTGTGCAAAATGTAATCAATGAAAATCAATCAATGAAAACAGAATCCTCATCAAGCAGGGTAAAAAAGTAATTTTCACTCTCTTTCTCAGAATAGATAATATCCAGATTAGATAATAAATAATCTCCAGAAGAAGAAGGAGGCTTTTCCTTTAAACTGAATTTGAAGACTTGCATAGGTACAAGTTGTGGCTGTTTCCCCAGATGATACCTACTGCACACCGAAAACTAACAGCAGGTGGGTTATAGAGTGATTTGGGTGCTCCAAAAGCCTGGGTGCTCCAAAGAGTTTACAAAAGCCTAAGCAAGGGTAACGAGACAGGGGGAGTGAGAGAAAAGTGAGAATCATGCTGGAGGAGGATGACTGTGATGTTTAGAGAAGAGGAGAGGGAGACAGCGTGTGAAGAACTGAAGGAGATGCTGTAAGAAAAAAAAACAGATGGAGATGAATAGGAGAGGAGGCTAATGAGAGGGAGGCTAGGAGAGTATGATGGGCGAGGATCGGGGCGAGGGTTCAGGAGAGCCGAGGAGGTTTAGCTAGGCGCGAGTGAGATATCCACGGGTCTTTACCCGACTCTTAAATCATCCAGCGTGACAGAGACACAAAGGCTTGGCTTGATGCAGAACTGTCAGTTGTCTTTTGAGCTGTTAATCATGGAGATCTGCAAGGGGCAGATCTCTTAACGTCGGAGGAGACGCCTGGCAGCAACAAATGAGCCCCACACTGCGACTCCCACGCAACCGCACACCTCTAAAGCCCTGCCAATGCCGTGATCCACCTGCAATCACCCTGCAGCAAATACCAGGCGCTCCCCTGTGCAGGCAGCCACACTGTGTGTGTGTGTGAGTGAGAGAAAGGGGGGAGGGGGGGATGAAAAAAGGGGTAAGAGTGTGTGTCTTTTATCTTTTTGTATGTGTGGGCACGTGCTCAGTGAACTCTGCCTGATACAGAGGTACTGATGGGAATGGTGGCGTTGAAATATGACAGCTCTCACTTGTTCTGAAGCCTGCCCTCGGAGTAAGCCCTGCAAGAAATAGAGAGATCACTCTCACTTTCTCTTAGTCCAAACACACACACACACACATACACACAAAGATGGAACTCTGTTAAGATGTGATTAGGCTGACTGTCAGTTGTGAGGGGTCCTATCAAGGTTCACTGCACACTGAGTGCACACAAACGACCGTCTTAGCCAGGCTGCCTGACAGTCGGCTAGTGGAGGAATGTTGAGGCTGGAAATAACAGCCGGCCCTGACTTACAGCTGGACTGACAACCACTGGTGCTTTGCCAGCTGGAGAAAAAAAAAAGATGGACCTCAAGAACATGTTGAAAACAGGAAAGAAATACCTGCATCGATCAGCCTGGGTAGGGAAGGTATTAAGAGAGACAGGCCTATTTTGGAGTTGACAGACCAGGGCATCTACTTTGGCTTAGTGTGCACTGAGTGTACCCTCTTTCCAAAAAGGCTAAACTGGTGCGCTTATTTTGCTCTAGTCAAGGTTTTCTTATAGTGGAATTTTGTTACATTGTTGATGAAAACAGATGTGATGTAATAGGAACTTTGAACAAGACGAAGAGTCTACAGCCATGCTAGTGGCGGTGAGGCTGAACTGAAGAGGCACAAAAGTTCCTCTAAATGCTAACATCAGCTGCAAGGACAATGACATGACATGCTGATGACATGCTTGATTTAGCAGGTGTAATGTTTACCATGTTCTCCATCTTAGTTTTGCGTGTTAGCTTGCTAACAGTTTTTAGTACAAAACACAAAGCAAAGACGTCATTAGCTTTGCAGGTATTTGGTCAAAAAATAAAGTATTTGACAAAATAAATTTTGACCCGATGATGGAATTGTATAGAAAGTAAAGAGTTCACCAAAGTTATTCCAAGTGAGATTTAACCAAATTTCATGGCTGTCCAACCAACAATTGTTGGAATATTTCATCCAAAACCACCTCATGGTGGGGCTAGAGGTAACATCAGGAGATCATCAAAGTGATTAAGTTACATCGTCTGGAAGCCATGAATGTTGGTACACAAATTCATGGCAATCCAGTTGAACAGTGGTTGAGACATTTCAGTCTGGACCAAAGTGGTGGACAAACTGACTGATAGACCAGTTGAGCACTCCAACCAATCACTACAGTGTTGGGTGTTTTTATTTTTCCCAAATGAGTGCCAATGCTATATTGAAGTTTCAGTACTAAGACCCCAAAACAGTTTTTGCAATACCTCACATTGAGCAATATACAGATGCTTTTCTACAAAACCCTTCTTTCTTTTTAGTAAAATAAGCCAAACCTCTAAAACTCATTAGTGCAGCTGTAAAAAAAAAAAAAAAATATTAACCTACATACAGTCTGAAATGCAATTATGATGTAAATAAGGAATAATCTGATTAAACAATGATTAAACGACTTAGTAGTTTTTAACACTCAGTGCTATAGGCATAATTTGGTTGGCACTAAAACAGTATTGAGGTTAAAAATCCAGCCCAACACATAGGTACAGATCAAAATTCAAGCAAGGGTACCAAATAAAAATACCACTCAGTTTTGTCTCTTTATTTGAGTCTTAGTCTCTTTATTTCTCTGCTGCAGTAATGCTTGGAGTTGATGTGGCTCCCCATGCTAAGATAATCGAAATATGCCATTATGAACCAATATGAATGGGGTAAATTGAATCCCATCTGGAACTGAAAGCAGGATGGAGAAATAGAAATTCTCACATCATCTCAGAAGTAAATTGCTGCCCCACTGAGAGGTAGACATCATAAGCTGGGTTGTTGGGACATACATATATATTGTACAAACACACTCTCTCCCCTTTTATGACACACACACACACACACACACTTGTAAATGCATGAATGCAATCAGCAAACACATGCATCCAGGAAAGAATGCAAAACATGCATTCACCCACACGCATTCAAGTACAGTAAACACACACCTTCACAGCCAACCTGATGCTCAGTGAACATAATATATTTGTGTATGTTAGCCGAGCCATCATATTTGTGTGTATGAGTCCCAGCTTGTGGTGTCTGGCTCACAGCATGCCAGTAAACAGCATGCAGTCGAGACGATGTGGGGACTCCAGGCTCCAGGATTCATGCAGACGGGTTGATTAAAGAGCAATTGCAGCCCCCGCAGTGCGAGAAAGGGTGGCATAATCACCGTAAGAAAAACACTGTTTGGTAGCATAAATCTCAGTACGCTTCAAGTTATGAAAGTTTTGAGAGGGGCAAAAAGTTACCACATGTCTTAAGTTTCCAAGGAGGCTAATGATAATCTAAGCAGATCCCAAATAATGGCCATTGTATGTTTGTTTTTTTTTGGCCTACAATTTTATTGATCTCATCAGTGTCATTTTCAATTGGCAGAAAACTGTTAAAGTAAAACTGTAAAAAAGCTCTGAAACACACACAGCATGCTAACTGGCCAGCACCAAACAGCAGACAAAATTAACGACTAGCTGGAAACAGTGGTGCAGTTTGCAGCTAAAGAGCCAGATATATCCCTCAGGAGTTGGTGGAGACCAAAAGAGAGCTAAAAGAAGAGTGAATATTGGACTTACATTCATCAGATGGCCGAGAACATGAATCTGAATGAAAATTAATGTTGCTCCATGACTCTCCATGTGTGAATTAGCCACTGGTTACCAACACGTTCATTATATGGACTTTATATGTCAGTTTTGTGTTAACAAATTGTTGGGCTTACGTCAAGTAACCCAAAATCAATGAATGCAAGTTTTAACAAGACAATCTGATTTCACATAGGAGCTTTTCAAAGGTGTTCTTAATCACATCATTAAAAAATGACAATATGAGGTAATATGAATTACACACATATGTGTTTTCTCTCTTACAAATTAAATAATACAAGTATGTTTTTACATTATATACAAAGAAAATGGTTGACAAAAATGTTTTTGTATTTATACTTCATTTTATGAAGTTTTAGAATGAATTTTTTAATGAAATATGATAACAGAATCATAGTAGTTTTGAGTTAATTAAAAAAAACACTTATTAATTAATTAGTTAATTGAGTAAATTTCTCTCAAGAGCTAATTGGTTTAGAAAGTGTGTCTATGCTGTGACTGGGATGTGGGTAATATGTATGCAAAATAATATCTGGCTCCAGTTGATACATGACACCAAAATGTAAAAACATGAATAAATATGAATAAAAAATTGTGTGGTTACATAAAAAATATAATTTCACTTAAGCTCAGGGGACATTCTGACATCATTATTCATACCATTATTTTATTATTCATATCATTATTTTGTAGTTTTCACTGATAAGAGGGAATTTGAGCAATTACAGCTCATCTCAAAAAAAATCTTCCCCATTTCAGCATTTGCATACCTGCAGCAAGCACTGATTTGGTGATTTAAAAAAAAAAGCAAAGAAAAAAAAGAAAAGATCTGATATATTTACTGTATTTAAGGTTACTACTGGCAAAATTGTGTTGGAAAGTTTTTTATACATCCAGGTTAAATATAACTGTTCAACAATTTCAACAGCATAATTATATTCCAGCGTACTGTACAGTTAGATCCTGCTTCACATTGAAATATAGTCATTTACATACTGTTGAAACCACAATTACATGTAACCTAAACAGCTAAAAAAAACTTCCACCAAATTTAGCCCAGTTTGAACATTGACTTGACATCTTTTGACCTGTAAATGACCACTTGGCCAAGCTGTCAGACCATTTTTTGCTATTTGGTAAGCGAGTTATTATATTGCTCAAGTATTGGCTGATTAACACCAAACTGAATGCAACTGCGTCATCACATATCTGAAGTCCAACCAGCCCAATCTCTGCCACATCAGAGCTGCATTTTGACCAGACATCTAACACACCTACTCTGTTATCCCTCAACAAGCAAAACCTCTTGCTATCTAGACTGCATCCACGCTCACCCTACAATCATCCTCTTTTCTCCCTCTTCACCCTACTCTGATCTCTCCCAGGCCTGCAGGCAACGCTGCACATTATTCACCTTATTGTGGCTGTAATCGATAGAGACTATGCAGGGAAGAAAAGAAAGACAGGTAGATGATCAAGTTCTTTTACCATAATGATACAGGTGAGATAAAAACGACCACTTACAACGTGACTGGATAAAATGTTTTACATACACAGATTTGCATCTTTTCATAGCGTTAACATGAATGGAATGCGCAGGAAAAAATGTGTCCCGGTATGATTCAGCAGCAGTAAACATAACAAGCGGAGAGTGTGTGAAGGAGAAGTGCAAAGGACATTTGACCATTGATTACTAATGCCTCATATAAAATCTCATTACGTGGATCTACGAGTGACTGCACAATCCTATGGAATATCCAAACATAGAAATAACATATCACAGATCCACTGTACAACTGACAAAATGTAAAATCATATATTACGAACCATAATAAGTTAAATAAAGGCGTATGAAACCAGATGCCTTTAAATATACAACATACGTATAAGCAAGCTAAAAACGCTATTGTCCTTTACTGTTCTCTCGATGGCTTGCACTTTCAGAGGTTTTAAAAGGGACACACTCAACAAAATGACAACAGACAGTATATATTACATCAATGTGTCTTCAGATGCTGTGGTTTGCACTGTCTTTGCAGTTCCAATGTGATCAATGACTTGACACCGCTTTGGCAGATGAGCGTCAGCACCCATATTGCCTTCTTTAAAAAGAAGAGGAGTCTCTCTTCTACTTCTTTACAAAATTCATTAGTCAAGTACTCCAGGAAGACAACACACGCTGTTGAGCACAGTTCTGTGTGTTGTAAGTTATTGCCCCCAAATGGCCTCTGTGGTGTCATTTCCCTCCGATGCCTTTAGCCACACACTCAAGAGGTATCACAGCTCTATGGCCTCTTGCTGGAGCAGGACTTGCAGCACTGCTGTCCATAGAACTTGTGGTTACAAACACCGTGCTGAGGAACCAAGTGGCACCAGCTGAAATGATCCACACAGTGTTCACCTGTAGAGAGAAAACACAGGATGAGGCAAATTTTTTAAAGCAGTTTAATGAAGGGCCGCAACTGGCGATTATTTTCACTTTCGATTGATTGCATTGATTAAATCTAGAAAATGTTTTTTTTTAAAAAACTGGGCCATTTCAATTCTCCAGAATCCAAGGTGAGGTCATCAAGATGATTGTTCTGTCTGACCAACACTCAAATACCCAAAGATCTTCAATTTATTATGATGAAAAACATGACCTGATGGTGCCAGATAAAAACTTTGGGATAACCAATGTTATTAAGATTCATCCTGAGGGGGACATGAGCATGGATGTGTAAAATTTCATTTAATCCATCAAGTAGTTGTTGAGATAAAGTGACTGAGGAAGAGCAAAAAACAGAGAAGGAGCTGTTCCACACACTTCATGTAATTTCAGGGTTATAGGTAAATTAAACAGGATGGATTGTCTTTTTCCCTCGAAGGAATTTACCTTTCAGTGCCGGCCCAGCAGCTGTGACCCGGCCGGGGCGTTGTGGCAGAGCCGGAGGAGCAGCGGGGCAGAAGTGTGTATTGCACGCTCTGGAGGTGACAGGCCTCTGGTGGGGCAGGCAGCCAGCTGCAGGGCGACCTTGCCGGAGACACTGGATGGACCGAGTCTGGACCCCTCCGCCACAGGACACAGAGCACTGAGACAAAGGCACGGAGGCAAGAGAGAAACAGCAGAAAGACAGGATTAAAAAGAAGGGTAGAGTGAGAAGAAGAGAAGTGAGAAGGGGCACAGAGATATAAATAGGAGAAGAAGATCAAATGTTGCAGCGCATGAAGAAGAAGGAATCATCATAAAAGGAGCAGAGGAAGGAGGGGAAAGCATGGAGGAAAAGTCTATGCAGAGACAAAGAACAGATAAAGAAAACAAACATCCCATACAGCATGTACTCGCCCTCCAGCGAGCTGTCAGGAGATATCTTCTCTGGTGGAAACATAGAAGGATCACAAGCTCAAGATCAAGCAGAATAAGACACTGTGCTGTAAGAGGTTGCCCTTAAGACTTTTTGCATAATAGATGATATAACACATAGGCCCCGATAGGCTCTGGAACAGACTCGAGCTTTTGGATTACATCTGAGGCCTATTCCTCATAGCCAGCCACTGTGGGCTCAGAACTAAGCTACGCCTGTGAACTACCACCACCTACACTGTGCAGTCCGCTTCTGAGGTTTTGGGGGGGGAACAAAAGGTATTGGTGAACAAGATCCACTCATGGTCATATGTCTTGTATTGATCAGAGTTTTGGCTCAGACTTCCTCATGCCAGGGCCTCCCAGAAAAAAGGGCCTTTTAAACAAAAATCAATTACGTTGTTCATCTAAAGAAACCCTTTCAGTACATTTTTTTAAGTTTAGAAGCAAAGCAACTGATCACACATTGAATGATGGTGCTAATATCTATATCTTTCTCTAACCTTCCATACACAACCACCAAAGTTCCACACTTAGGTCACATGCTGAGCTATCTTCATGACAACACAGCAAAGTCCATCTTCTGAGGAGATATGTTTAAAAGTTCAGGAATAAGCTAGTAAGTTGACCTTGACGTAAAAAAATTTTTCCGTCAAAGTACCAATATAAACTAAAAAATGAGCAGACACACCTGCTGCCAAGGAGAGGAGTACCAGCCTAAGACCACAGCGCTGGAGGTGGTCCTGCCAGGGAGGACCCGGGGGAGCTCCAGGCACGGACCTTGGTTGCAGGCCTGTTGGAGATCCACCAAAGGTTTGGCCATATTCCTGCACCTCCGTATGGGAAACTCCACATACCTGTGTGGGGGGGGACTCAAAATGACTACAGAACATGCAATTTTGAAAACATCCTAAGTTCCTAAGTTTCTGTGCAGATCTATTAAAGCATGAAGGATGTTTTGGTGTGCAGCTGCAGGCACGTACCCTCCCTGTAAGTCTCTCTCTCCGCAGTTGAGCTCTCTCTTCTGGATGCCTGAGCCACAAGACCTGGAGCACTGGAACGGTGCAGGCAGGAGGGACAATTTTAGAAAATGAACTGTGTGCGTGTGTGTGTAATGCAGAAGGTTCCCATAGCAGCAGACACCACACAAGGTCACTTATCGTTGTGGTACTACAGCCAAAATACTAAGTTCTCTACTGAGTCATTTTTCAGTCGTTATTTTAGATGAGCAGACAGTGTATATGTATGTGTGCGGATGTGTTTTTTTCTGAATCCAAACAATTGTGTGTCTCCACAGTGTTTTATATTGCTAGTCTTGTGCTGTGAATTTCTAGCAAACCTGACACTTATACTGACCTTTTTTATTCCATATTCAGCAACTCAAACAGAACAAAGATTACTTTACATCACCCAGGCAAGTAAGAAGATTTTTTTAATGCTACAAGTTGCTTGCAGAACTGATGAATGATGGCCAACATAATGAGCCATGTTGGCCATCAAATACTTCATAAAGACACAAATTCAACATGATTAATCTGTGCAAAATACACAGATTGTTCTCCAGCAAGAGCCATGTAACATGGCTAAGAATATATTCAGAACCTTTTAGTTTTAAGGACACTGATTGTCTTTGTGCTGAGCTAGCACATCTTAAAAATTGTAAGCAAATCCTTGATAGGGTATAATATCTTACAACATAATTTATTGGCATGGATAACCATATTCTCAGGGGTAAACTGGCAAGATTGCTGAGCAAAGCTGGTAAAATAACGTGGGCACTTCAGCAGATTGACCTGCCTCTCCACTATAAGGGAGAAAGATAAGTGGATGTCGACAGCCTGCTATTTGCATATGCTGCCCTATAATTATATTCACTCAGTCTGCATGATCTATATACATGTTGTTTTTTATTGTAGTGTCTATCATAAATATCAGTATAATAAGTGATGTGCCCTGATGGCTGCTTTTAGGACTGTAACAATTATTTATTTCCTTTCTTTTCTTTTTCAAATCATTATCTTATTTTGTCCAACCAATAGTTCAAAACCAATTTACAATTATCAAAATGTGAAAAGAGGTAAATCCTCACATTTCAGAAACTGAATCTTGCACATTTTGCATTTTACTTGATAAATTACCTTAAAACAAAAAAGCAAAAATAATTTATGACAATTTTCTTCCCATCAGCTAACCAATTCATTTCAGGACTTGCTGTTTTGTGTCTGTGTGACACTTTTTCATCCTTCATGGTCCCATGGCTTGAAAAGTACAGTTTAAATTATCTTGATTCCATGTTATTTGGTGATAAAGTATTGAAATTTATTTTATTATTCATTTCATTTGATCTATTTTTTCTTCAACCTGGCCCATCAACTTTAAACATTCCCAACATTTGCCCGTTTTCCTTTCAACAACCTCAGAGAAGAAATGTGAATTTGAGCTGTACTGATTGTTTTTCAGGTCCAGATGAAGTAATAGTCTCTGTCCTCACCCAAAACACATCTTGATGTTGCATTGCATTCTGGTCTATTGAGGGCTGCTGGCTGTGAAAATGCTTTCTCTGTTCTGTGATGGATTTTTTCCTGTATGATTGTAAGTTTTTTGGAAAAGTGGGAACACTCGAAAGATGCCTTTGTATTCATGACTTTGTTTCAGCGTGAGGTGAGATCTTCTACATTTGGAGCAAGCAAAAGAATGGACCAACAAATACAAGGTGCACCATCAAATAATGTTTCTCAAAACAGATTTCCAGTGCTTTAGGGTGGATTTTTCCTCAAAATGATTTGACTGAACACAACACAATTCACTTTTGTTGCTTCTGCTCCTTGAGTTTCTTTTTTCCTACCTCTCCCCAGGAAGTGGGGATCCACTGCAGCTTTTCATTCTTGGGACAGCGCCGCAGAACACAGGTCTCTTGGGCTTTGGGTTTGTGGTGCTGTCTGCACATGCTGTCGGGCACCACCACCGCTTTGGCCCCAGGATCAGTGCTGCGGCAAAACACACTCCGCTTCCTCAGTCCACGGCCACAGGTCTTTGAGCACTGTGAATCAACCAAAAAGGCATAAAACACAGATGACAGAGTCCTAAGGAGGTTTGTGACTTTAATAAGCAAAGGGTTAAAGAGCATGCACAGATTAAAGCATACATGCATTCCCATGTACTGTAACTTAACCTCACGTTGTTTTAACCTTCATCTCTCCTTACATTTAAGCACTAGGCCATATTATCAGAGGTTAAATCCT
The DNA here is from genome assembly GCF_963924715.1 of Thunnus thynnus. Lineage (NCBI taxonomy): Eukaryota > Metazoa > Chordata > Actinopteri > Scombriformes > Scombridae > Thunnus > Thunnus thynnus. Next base: position 33,331,035 of record NC_089517.1, on the reverse strand, counting down.
TGGCACGGACACTGTAAATGCATCTGTAATTGACCACATGGTGGACAAGCAAACAGAAGGTCATCGGTTTGACGACAGCCCATTATGGCCTAACATTAAATACAATAAACCATAACTCGGAGATGAATGTGACCCCAACCCATCAAAGTGTCCACCAACAGCAGATAGTGCTGCTGTAAACTCCACGTGAACTGCAGAGCGATGGACAACAGAGTCAAACTGCTCCGCTGGGACTGACGACCACAGCCGTCCCAGCAGTTTATGCAACCACATCGCATTCATTTATTAAACAAAACACACATACACATCTGTGCTTATCCATCTACATACACAACAACACAAGTACACACACCCCAACCTGCCTCATCCCAGTTGTCCTTTTGTCACAAGGTCCGATTGATCTTTTCAGGGAGACTGGCCTCGTCTCTGCCTGACCGCCAACTGAACTCTCGAATAGTGTTACAAAATAGTCCAAGCGGACAACACGATGCAAGAATTGTGGCTGAATGACAGCTCAGTGTCAGGACTGTACAGTTTGTGCAGGTCACATAAGCTAATCATCCCGGAAAGTTTGACAAATCATCAGATCTGCTGCCAAACCATTAATTTTGTACACAGGAAAATGAGCAAATAAAATCCTGTCTAGTGTGTGATGCACTGAGGTTACTGAGGAACTGGATGAGACCTTTCAGTCATACTTGGTTAACTGCCATAGAATTGAATATCCTAATCAAATGTTGGCTTTACAAAAACACGTTTCCGTGCTGCAAATGAATTCAATCCTGCAAGTCAACATCATATTAGAAGTGATCGTCCAGGAAAACTGTACTTGTTAACATTTTTGTGTGGCTGCTTGGCACATAAAACTGATCTGATTACTATGTGCAGTTAAGTTCATTCTCAGTCAATTTCAAGGTCACAAAAAATGTGAATGTGGCTCTTTTTTTCTGCTCTTTGTGTGTTAAATTGTGATTTTTTTTTCTGTTTGCCACATGTCCAACAGAGGGCGGCAGAGTGTTTGTTTTTGCTTGAGAGACATCTGACAGTTTGTCTAGGAAAGTCTGTGAGTGTGTTTGTGTGTGTGTGTGTGTGTGTGTGTGTGTGTGTGTGTGTGTGTGTGTGTGTGTGTGTGTGTGTGTGTGTAGCTCCTCTCAGACACCTGCATCTTTCTGTCATGCAGATGTCTTAACATGTCACCATGTTTCAGTTTAAGGTAAAGCCGGTGAAGCTCTACATGACTTTCAGCCGATTAAGTTAATTGTGACAGAGAGCACACATAGCTGTCAACCCCCCGACAGGAAAAACAGTGACTTCAAAACAAAGACAGAAGAGAGGAAGATAAAGTATCATCAACATCAACTGAAACCTATTTTCTTATAAAACTCTTGTGTCAGCACGTCAACATAGTTCTATGCTTGAAAAGCTAGTATAAAAGTAACTGTAAGCCTTTATCACAGAAGACATTTAACATGTCACAACAGAAAAAGCACAGGTGTAAGTAATAAAATTAATGATGGATGAATTCCATTCAGCTGCTTCAGTTTCAGGGTCCTGGTACTGTGCTTGCTGGCTCACTGTCACACTGTCAGCACACTGTCATGGCTTACTGAGACACTTGAATAGAACGTCCTTGTTGAGTCCTTGTTGAGTCCTTGTTAATGTTATTAGTAACACCTGTGCTTTTCCTACTATGACATCAAAATGTCTGCTGTAAATAAGGGCTACTACAGCTAGATAAATAAAGACAAATGACTTGTATCTTATTTGTATACAATATAGCCCCAAAATAAAGATTTTTTAAAGTTGTACGTGACAAGATCTGCATCAATTTAGAATCAAACATTAGACTTTGGATAGAGTACTTATAGCTTCAAACATCATACTGATTATTACTGTAAGAAGTCTTTTTTCTTTTGTCTTTTTAAACAAGAAAATTATAAAATGTTCTGTCTAAAATTATCACCCTGTAGTGAGTTATGTCATGTGTCTGTGGATGAACCCACCTGTGACCAGGATCCGGTGCTCCACTCGGGCGGACAGGCCTGGGTGTGGCAGGGCTGGACCTGGGCTGGAGAGATGACAGGGCACAGGGAGTGTGCCACCACCTCTTCCCTCTGATAGGTCACCTTCCTCAGGCAGCGCAGTGTCCTGGTCTGCTGACCTCCTCCACATGACCGACTGCACGACCCCCAGTCTCCTGTCGCCCAACTGTGTGTAGAGGGAGGCCCAATATGTTACAAAGGGTTAACAGTCATCAGTGAAGGATAGTATGTATAAAATGCAACATCATACATGCATGCATTTGCACACACAGTATATGGAGCTACTATAGAGTAAACTCAGCCTTTGTCATCAGGATACCAACCACATGACTGAGCTCCTAATTAGGACACCCAACCACAGGTCCAAACTCTAATCTGCTGTACTTATTTTGGGCCCAAACACACGCACAGAAAATCGTAATTTTACCCTAAATTACCAGTGATTACTATCACACCAAAAAATACTTATTATTAAGTGGTTAAAAGCTCCAAATGGAAAAAGAGCTATGACTTTCCTTGCTTTTCTTAAAAGTTGTGAAACCAGGGCACATTAAAACCCAGACCTGCTTCTTTTAACATACTTAAAATATTTTGTACATTGATCTTTGTCAGTGCACAAATTGGTAGTTGGGGACAAAGAAAACACACAGGCTGGAGTATATATTCCTTTGGAACCAAACTTCTAAACATGAAAACCATATTGTATATACAACTCTCCATAACAGCTTTCCCAGGTCTCCAGGGCCAACCGCAATATACAACATACAATAAGGCTACAGACAGATGTGGACAGCAGTCCCTTTCTCCTCTCTTTTGTCCTTTCTTGTTCTCTTCATTCCTCTTTTCACTTCTCCTTTCACCTGTCCTTTCTCCTTCCATCATCTTATTTCTAATCTCCTCTCTTTTTTCCCATCTTTTGTGCCTCTCCCATCCTCTCATCTCCTTTAGTGTCTCTGAAATCCCGCTTTGCCACTGATGAAAGCCTACTGCTGCTTCTGAAATAGCTTCTGTCTTGGCATCGGGGCTGAAGGGGGAGATTACAGCAAATGAGTGGTCTGACAACCACAGGCTTAGAAGAGGGAGATGGAGAGATGGGCAGATGGCTCAGTCCAGTTCTGAGACGACATGCTACCGCAAAGACCATTCCTCCATGCCGCCGACCTGCTGCAGGGGAAGAAAAATGCTTTCATTCTCTTTCAAACCCCGCAGACAAATGAAGCAGCAGGACTAAACTGCAATTTGGAAATGGGAAAGATGTGAACCATTGGGACCCGAAAGCATCGGTTTGGATTTTTGGCTTGGGGACTGTTTGCTTTTTTTCCCTCTGTTTTCCCTGGCTTATAAATAACAATATATCATTGGGGATAAGTGGCTGAAGTGCCACTCCGCTTCGCTGCAAACCGCCACTGACCTAGCTGTAATTTGTATCTCTGAAATGTTTCAATAACTGACATATTTTGAGGTATAAGATTGCAATACTGCAGAGGAGTTTCTGAGAAGCTCGCCCTTGCATTTTTAGTCAACCTACTTGTATGGCTGCAGACCAGTTACCACTAATGAATGAACTTTTATTCTTAACCTAATATTGAATTTGATTGGAGGCCAGCGGTTCTTCTTGAGTTTTTCTGCATTATTATATACCAAAATAACCACCTTTGCCAAACAGGTTGCCATATTTCTGCAAACCAAGACTCATAGCAAAATGACGAATTTTTTTTAAACCCACGTTTTTACATTTTTACATTTGTGTGGTTTTGTGTACTTAAGAGATTTCCCGTCTCTACTCATTTTGCTAGGAAAAAAAAACATCTTTACATTATTTCTTTTCTAAGCACTTCACTCCAAAATGTCCACTGGATGTCTCAACTGGCTCTGACATTTGCGTTCCTTTCTTTGAATTCTTTATAATTTTGGTATTTGGTCATGTTGGGACTACTGTTGCACTCAGAGAGTTTCTTTGGATGCAAGCGTGCTCCGATTGCTTGTACAAATCTAAATCTGCTTAGAGTGAAAAGTTGGACTCTTAAATTTAGATTGATTAAGATTAGATGTCATTGGTCAGGATGAACAATATGTTATCTGAAGCAACATGTAAATTAAAAAAGCAGTGTAGTTTTATCTCAGTATTTGAAGCTGTTGTTAACTCACAACACAGATTGAACGTTACCCTAGTTTTAATGTTCTATTTTTAAATTCATTTATTTAAATTTGTCTTGGGTGCAAACAATACAAATAAATCTGGTATTGATTTGTTTTGCAATCACTTTCCATTCATGTTCATTATATGCACTTGTGTAGTACTTACTTCCCCTTATTGCATGCTTTCTCTCATCTACCAGTTGAGTTGAAAAATCTCTTTTCTTCTTCTGATTGGTTTTCTTTGTTTCCATTTCTATTTCTCCTTCTCCTTATTTGGCATTCCTATTATACCTTTATACCATATATATTAGATTGTTGTTCATTTCACATGGTAATAAATTGATACTGGAAATGTTACTTTCACACATTTTTTTGGCTCTGAGTAGCTACGTCTGCTCTATATCCGCTACATGTATGCTTAATACATGTGATTAATCATGTGAGTGACTTGTGAGCTGCTTTTAAATATTACTCTTACACTTTGTTGTGAGTAAGAGTAAGTTGCTTGATAAATGTTATATTCTTCACTTTCAGCGAAGAACTTTTTTACTCTGTGTTGAATACAGGGTTAAATAATACCCTTGTCATCCTGTATATCTTCTCTGGCACAGATGCAACATGTCTCACTTTGATTTGTCTACATTTGCCACTGCATGATGCACACAGAGAAAACCCCGACCTGCGGTAAGTGACTCTACAGATGGCCTCCATCAAGAGAAAGAGCAAAGTAACTTCAAACAGCAGAGGGATGGAACTACAGAGGAAGAGAAGATAGAGGGGCAGAGGGAGGTGGGGATAGGGGCTGGGTACAGGGGGAACACAAGACAAACTTTTAAGAAAACCTATAAGATATGGTCATATCTCCTCCTAACTGCATGCTGGGCTGGGAGACTGAACTGACTTCTTAAAATTCTCCTTGCATCTCCCGTTTATGCCTAGAAACTGCTGCAATACCACAGTCAAGCAACCCCGTTTTCCCTGACAGGCTCATAGCAACATGGGGAGTGAAGCAAAAGGGGGTATATGTGAGGGGGGGTGTTGGGTTTGACTGGCTCTGTATGGCTAGACTGGCTGGGCCCTGTGGGAATCTTGCCGTCTCTGCACAATAAAACATGGATAGGCCTGTCAGCGCCCGAGATACACACAGCAGAGATAAGCAGCCACTTTTACATTCCCCCTCCTGTCAGACATACACACACGCACACACACACACGGAGCACAAATGCATCCCACCTCATTGTCAATTTTCCTTTTCTCTGTTGGGCTCTTGAATGCGTGCCCATACATCCTGGAGGTCTTAATGCAGTCATTAAAGCTTTCATGCTGCTCACTCAACTCAACTTTCTTCCTGTGCAGCGCCCATAAATTGGCCCGTACACACTACCAGCTGAGAAATGGTGTCAGCTACTGTATAATAAGATCCATGGGTGTCAAACACTACTTATTTTCCTGAATGGACAACCTGCACTGATGTTATTTATTTGGGCTGTACCATTTCCTTCACTCAAACAAAAGGGGGGGAGGTCAGGACACGCAACAAGGCTGTTTAATACCTTTCGCCGAGATAAGAGAAATGGTATGCCCAAGATTAGGGGCAGGAAATGTCCTCTCGGGTGGTGGGAAACTTAGTGAGAAACAGAGGCTGTATGTTGGAGGTGTAACCGATAGCTGCCTGGTTTGTTCAACCCCTGACACTGGAGAAAGTTCAGTCTGGACTTATTGCAGCATGGCTGATGGTGGACAAAATGAACTTAACATCAGACACAAGCTTGTCGGCTTGTATTTCTATTTTTACCTCATGGTTTGGATTCCTAATACATTATTTCAGCATCATACATTTGAAAAATGTGTGTGCATCCCCACTGTAAATGTGCAAACCGCCCCGTGTGTGTGCATTTGTGTGAGTGTGTGTACTCTCTTTGAACCCAAGACACGGTTCCCTGCCTGTTCTTTGGAGCAGTGCTGTAAATCAAGCTAGCTCCAGTTCCCTCAGCCAAAGGCCTACATAGGAGAGAGGCCATTTATTCAGTGCTGTTTCAACTTGTTACTCCACTGCACTTTAGCCTGGTTTCCTCCTTTGCTTGCTGCACCGGTCCCTGAATGCACACACTTCTTTAAAAATGCATGCCATTAAGCACAATGTCTAGACAACAGAGATAAAACATGGGCATGATCTTGCTTCAGAGTGAGACAGGAAGCTCTGTCTGTAGGGAGATGAGAATGTATGAAAGGGATGATGATACTCAAGTGTTGGCTAAAGTAAAAGGTCCATTCAAAACTTGGAAACGTCATCTTGTATTTGCTTCAGGACAAAAACAGTCACTAAGTTGGTTGAGGCTTATGTCTCTGGGTTAGATTGAAATAAGATGCTTCTCACAGGGTCATAGCCAGGATTTCAGAAATACTGAGGTCCCAAGTCCAAATTTCCAAACAAAACCTCACCCATCTAAGAAAAGGAAAGGGATCACCAAAGTCACTGCTACCTTTTTATATCCTGCTTACCATCAGCATTTTACCATTATGATTGTGAGCATGTTAGCACGGTGACATTAGCAATTAGATCAAAGCATTGTTGTGCCTAAGTACAGCCTCACAGAGCCACTAGTATGGCTGTAGACTCTTAGTCTTATTTGCCAAAAAATAGTAAAATGTTAATGTCCGTGTAAAGGAAAATAAGAGATTATACATGTTAGAAAATAATTGCTGAAAACATGTGAAAAGACTGTGAACTATGTAGTACTGAATTGCGGAGTCTTAAACTGTTTTTCACCATTTCTGTGTTCAGGATTTTTTTGGGCAGGCCTGAAATGGTGGCTCAATGACATAGAGGGGTTACTAGCATGACCCCTATAACCCCACATACTCATAGTTACTATAAAAATAGCCAGCACTGGCTGCCGCCCATGGCTTCGGCTTCAGCACCGGCTGTGCGGTCGGGAGGACGGGTAGAATCAACTGACGTGGCGCCGGCAGCAGCTGACACCGGCCACCACCCGTGGCTTCAGCTTCGGCACTGGCTGTGCGGCTGGGAGGTCCCCCACCAGAGGGAGAGCATTCGCCGGGCAGCACATCACAAAAAAGCAAAGCGTGAGAGGCAATTGCCCTAAGGGTGACGGCCACAATAAAGCCGCCAAGGACGTTTCAGCAGAGAAGTGAGTAACATTAAGTGCACCAAACTCCACTGAAAAAAAAACGACAATTTAATATAACGATGATTGGTGATGGATCACTTGTTAACTAGTCATTTAAGTTACATTTTTATTGAAACAAGTCTACATTTACATACAGAATATGTGCTGAATTAAAGTGGCTCCTAATGTTACTTTTAAAATATGATCCATGTTGCTTGCCTTACACCTACAAACAAGGCCTATTTTAAATTGTGTATTTTTATATGGGAGTTTGGTATATGCGTTGTTAACTCAGATTCCCAGAAATATTACTGAGGGTATGACCTTGGTGACCCCATTTGTAGTAGCTACAGCTGAAGCCAGAGCTGGGACTACAAGCTTTAGTGTAATTTGAATAACTGAATTGTGATTAAGATAATACATTCTTAAAACGAGTGTCAGATACTTCACAGTAATTACAAGAAATAAAAAACTTTTTGCAAATTTTAAACCTCTCTCTTCTGGGTTCAACTACTGGTTAGGACTTTTCCACACTAAGGCATTTCAGATTAATCTATAATGGTCTGCTTGTCAGCCACTCTGGAAGATGTTCACATTAAGCGGAACAAAGATGGACATCAGTGACATGAAGACAAGAAATAATTACATGATTTTGTCATGATAGCGTGATTAAAATCCGTTTGACACTTAGATGGACATACAGCTGGAGAGAGCACTACAGTGCAATAAGTGCAATAAATAGAGACTAATGCAAAAAGACAGAAGACAGGGAGGACTTTCATGTGTTTTCTCTAAAAGGAAAATGGGAGAAAAAGGAGGAAAAATTAGAGAGTGCGAGGATGGGAAGAAGAGAAGAACACAGGCTGAGCAGAGTGGTGGCTGGCCACAGCAAATGGACCACAGGCAAACTCTAGACTGCTCAACCACGGTGTGTGTGAGTGTGTGCGTGTATATGCCCGTGTGTGTGCCTGTAATAAAAACAGCGCCTTAGGTTCCTGAAAATTTGGCAACATAAAGACCCATGCCACATATCCCACAACCAAGTGTACACCAAGAAATGTACTGACCCACACACAGACAGCAGCACTTACTATGCAGGGCAGGGCTGTGTGTTGCAGAGATGGGAGCCCAGCGTTGGTCTAGTGTGGGGATTACACATGGTGGAGTTGACCTGCACCTTCTGGTCCTGCAGACAGATAGCCTTGGTGGAAATACGACCTGAAGGAGAGACAGGCAGAGAGAAAGAAAGAGAGGGAGAGTTTATGTAGTTCTTGCAAGCAATTTGACATGTTCGGCTTTCATGCCTGCAACATGGAACTCAAAATTGTTTATTATTACTTTAAATTTGATTCCTCTTTCAGACTATATTTGAAGCCAGAAAGAGATGGATGGAGATCTCTGTGTTAGCTCAGTCTGTATATCTGCCTGCTGGCTGTTGCGGCCCCTTGAGACAAGGAGAGTGGAGTAACAAGGACCACAGTCAGACAAACACACTCCATCCACTGACAAGTAAGCAGGGAGGGCTACTCTGAGTCTTTGGGGACCAACAGAGTCAGAACTTCTCAGTTGACAAAGGTGCTTTTCATTAGCCTTAACACACTTCCTGAACCACACTGTAGCAGAAGGGAATTTTGCACAATACAAAGACAAATACAGGCACAAACATTCAGATAAAATTTTAGACATATGCACATAGAGTACACATTTAATTCTTATCATGTTTGGCACGTTTGTTCTCACACAGCACATGCAATTTACAGTGATAAAAATGGAAGATTACCATTAAAAAATGGGCCCTTCAGATAGAGGTAGACAAAAGCAGGCTTCTCATTTCTTGCCAATGACAGCTAATTTTGTCGGCTGAAATGACAACCTCTGGCAGATTTTATTAGTCGTAGGTAGCTGCTAGCCTCTGGCTGACTTTTTTATGTTTCCAGTTTACTGGTTTTAAAACTATAATCTTGTGCCTAGTTAAGGTTTCTAAGCTGTGACTGGACAATCGTTCAGTGAAGGGGTTTAGCAAACGGTCAATTAATGTGCACAACACAGTACACACACAGAATTCTTGTGGTTTATTCCCTCAAACACACATGTATAGGCCTACATACAAACACGAACACACAGTCTCACCTCCAGCACAGGGAGCAGAGCAGTCAGAGCGTACCACACCCCAGCTGTAGTCAGGTTTCCTCTCAGTGCGAGGCAGAGTGTATTCCCACACCACACCCGGGTTCTTTCCCTGCAGGAGGATCTGTCAGGCAACGACACAGTCAGTCAGAAATGTGTCACATTCTGTACATAGTCTGTTTTTTAACCTTTATTCATCCAGGGAAAGCATACCGAGCATCACCCTGTTTTACATAAACATCAGACTGTCAAAGAGTTATCCACTAAAACCACCTTTTCCCTGGATGCTTTGGGGATTCAGAACAGCAACTTTCTCCGTCTAATCTCTAGGCTACTGGTATATACTGAAATGTGAGGAATCATGTCATGTTCACATATCAATCATAAAACACAATAGAGGCCTTTAACGCATACTAATGGTCAGCAAGTGCAACCAAGGGAGTTGTTGGGAACATTTCACTGGTGGTCAGTGGTCAGTGTTCTTATTCACTTCTTCAACTTTTCAGCGAGCGCATAGGGCTGCATCTAATAATTATTTTCAATACTGATTAATCTGTCATTTTTTACAATTAATTTCATTATTCATTTTTAGCATGTCAGGAAAGAGTGAAAAATGTTGTCATACCAACAGAAAACAAACCCAAAACTCACAGATATTGAATTCAAAATGGTAGCAAATAGAAAAAAACAGCAAATCTTCACATTTGAAAAGCTGGAACTAGTGAATGTTTGGCATTTTTGCCAATTTGATAAATGACTGAAACAATTAATCAATTATCAAAAGTGTGGTCAAATGATTTTTTTGTTGATTGATTAATCAATTAATGAATCAACTAATTAATTCGGCACGACAGAATTAAATAACTCTGATTGAAGGGCTGTCTATTATGGACTAAAGGTACCACTAGTGACCACGTGGCAAGATACTTCAGTCATTTAGTTCCCACTAAGCTGTTGCTCAATGCTATCCACTAACCAGAAGGCTCTAGAAACATTAAGAAATACTTTTTTCCCTCTCTAGTCCAAACTGGCTGACCACACTATTATAAGGTCACTTTATTTGGGCAGTACAGTGCACATATGAGGGACAATTTCCATTTTCTTTCAAGAGTTTGCTCCTTTTTACCACATCCTCTAAACTGACTGGTGATTCTGAGTTACCTTTTTTGCAACCGAGATTTATTTGGACATTCAAGTCAAGCAGAGACTAACGGATGAATGAAAGCAGACATACCCATTACAGGAGAAGCATCAGGCTATCATTAAAGCAACCCCATGAGGATTCACTGCTATGGTGAGGAATTTTGTTTGAGACGCAAACTCAGGTACTCAGGTTAGAGTGTGTCATTTTAAACCATTTCAAAACAGTGCGGTGGATTGTGTTCAATATAGTTATGTCTCTCTTACAGCCTAACTCGGTTTAGTTCAGCTTGGGTGGGTATTAATCCTCCATCCATTTGGCAAATTGTGTTATGTCCAACTGTCAACTTCCAGTCCAATACCTGACAAACATATCAGTCTATCAATATCTGCAATAACGAGCTTTGACAAGTGTATTTTCTTTGGGGTAAGTCCTACAGTACAAAAGAATCCACCATCAACCATCCAACTTAGAAAGCCAAGTACCTCCTGGGTCCGATCCACATTCAACAGTCCTGGGGCGCTTCCACTGACTGGACCAATCACCTTCTGCTGCTTGTTAACTATTCCATGTGTACAGTCAGCCCAGTATCAAAAAGGAGACAAAAATTGCTTATCTGGAGAGGAGCAAGAAGACGTCTATTGTGAGACAAACACATCTGTATATTTAGTTAAAGTACCTGCAGAATTGTTAACAGCTGGATGGAAAAACCCACGTTGCACCATGTGGGCATGTGTAGATTCTCCAACAGAGGCAGGCACATTAACATTCACATAATGTTCCACTGAAACAAGTTTATCTGCTTATGTGAGCTGTTATCTGTTGTGATGTCATTCAAAACTCAGCAAAAGCTTGAGTTTAATCACACTGAATTAGGCTTGCTTGCTAAAACCTGCTGTGCATATTATTCTACACTGAGAGAATTTTATGTAAATCTGAAAGAAAGTGCATTCAAGTGCAGAAATAGACAGCCTGTTAATTTTGTTCACACCATCAAGTGCTGATAATATTGCCTAAATCCAAAGATTTGATTAATTCTACAAAAGGCTAACTGTGCACTGTCTTCTAGAGTCCATCACCATCAATTACTAATGGCCACCCGAGTCCTAATCTTGCCTAATAAACAAACCATAAACCATCAGGTTCTGTCTAATATGCCTTAAGATCAAATGCAAACTTTTATTAGAAAGTTACCAAGCTACCTTTCTCAGTCACATTACTGACGTGTTATTGGCCATCAGCCACAAGGCCAAGCCACAGTTTAACATTTGTTTCTCACTGTCTCAGGCTGTGGCCCCTCTAAATTTGAGGATGTTTAGCCTAAAATGATGAAATTGTGGTCCTGGCCTCTACTAAACTTCATAAAAACTGGCAACACTTTAACACCCACACTTCCTGTGCGGATAATATCCACCCCAACCAACACAATTCCATTTGCCACAAAACAACTGCTACCACTAACCACACCGGGACTTTATGCTTATCCAAGCAAACCAACTCTTACCAACATTCTTGTTCTTTCACCAAACAATCACCAGTGATGTGAACCAACAGCTATAAAAACAATGTTCAGCAGACCTTTTTTGGGTAATCCCTTTAATAGAGGACCTACACATCCTTGAAGCCTTGATGTTTTCTAAATAACTGATCTCCCTTTCTGAAGTCATCCACAATGTTGAATACACCCAACCAACCACAGCGTTAACATTGTCTGCCAGGAGAGACACTAACTTTCAAACAATAATTTCAGACATATCCAAACCTGTCTCCTCTCCAGTTGTTCAGTCTGGGACAAATGCAGCCAAAGCTCATTCCCTATCTGACAATGAATCACCAAACCCAGTAAGAACAAAGATAAATATTCTATCTGCCCAAACCGCCCAAACCAACAATACCAAAATCCCAGAGTCTTGTCAGTCACAATAGCAATGATGACTTCACGCTTTTTCCAGCTACCCAACAGCTCCTTAATATTGTATCATGGATAGGACTCACACTGGTCTTGTGAAATTCTTGGGAGTCAAAGTAAATGAATGGCAGCACCAAAATACTGCCGTGATGTTAGTCACAACACATAAAAATCTACCTAAGCTCTGTAGCCATCCAGGGACTGAACCTGATCTGCACTGACAACAAACTGCAGTGAATACTGCGTGTAGAGGTAGGATGCAAAAGTGACTCCATGAGTTTAAATGCTCTTTAATTAGTTGCTTGTACTCCACTTATTATGTGATTTTAAAAATTGTGTCAATAGTTTCCATTTTCAAGTTAAATGGTATAAGAGGAACATTCATAAAGTTGGGGAACCTGCAGAAACTTTTTTTTTCAAGAAAGTTGAATTGGTGCAGTAAAGGCAAAGATATCCTGAGTTTTAGTCTTAAGCTCAAACTCCAAAAATGCTGAATCCTATACTTCCCATGATGCAACTCAATAGCTTCTTCTATTAGACTCGGCGCCCCAAGTTTGTAAAGCAGGGTTATTTTCTAAGACTTTACAAAGCTCCTCTAAAGCCACAGAAGACACTGAGCAATTATTTTCACATTGACTGAGTAGCACTCCTCATGACAAATAAACTAATCTTCATGTGAAAATGGAAGGAGTGCCCCCTTAAAAATAACCCAGTTCACACACAAAGAGCTCTTGTGGCAGCCATGTGGCAGAATAAAACAATAGATCCTTAGTTATTAATGTACATTATAGTATTCAAAATAACTAGATCAGACCAAAAATTCACCATAAAATTGAAAAAATTGAAAGTTGAAAGTTTGATAAATAAAATAGTCAGTTAGCCTCTATTAAGAAAATGTAGGCACATGAGCATAGTAAGAAAAAACTACAGCTCTACAACTCACTATCCTGTCAGTTTAAATACATGATCATAAATATATCTTCAAACTTTAAAGGTTGAATCAGTGATTCTGGGAAAAGATCATCCAATACAGTTTTTGTCAAATTCAGCTAATATCTCCTCATGGTCCACCAGCTTTCCGTTCTGTGTGCGCTGAAAAAAAATCTGGTGTTCATACACAGCACTGGCTCTGTAAATGGGGAACAAACAAAGTGGCTCGGAGCAAGCCACACATTATTATTCCAGCCAATCAGCAGGGGTTGTTTGTGCTCATGCACAGGACAGGGGGAAGTCATCAGAGCAGCTGTCTGTGGGAGGACATGACAGTCTCCTGTCTCCAGCACCGGCTGAACGGTGGGAAAGAGAATGGGGGAAAGAGGGGCCCTGTCCAATTCACATAGAAAGTGTTTTCTCATGGAACAGATATGTTTCCATTTTATTAAATGTATCAATCCACACTGAATCCGAACAGTCAGACCCTCCATGTTTTTTACGCTCCGTGTCTGTTTCTGTCACGTTTAGTGAAGCGTAATCTGAGCAGACAGATGTTTAAATCACACAAATATCACGCTGTATCTGTGTTTTGAACTTATTAACCATATCAAAGAATCAATAAATACAAACACTGTCGATTTCTTTCCAACATGCAATCTATTTTAGTTCAGTAAATTTCTGCTGTCAGTAAGCCTGGTGAAGGCAGTTTAGCCGGCCTGAACGCAGGTCGAGTGAGAAGTGGGGAGGCCGCAGAGAGGCGGAGAGTGTGGCTGGACTGTTGTGCTGTGTCATTGCCTTCAGAGTGCGAACTACAGGGGAGCCAGGGGGAGCTTGGCTCCTCATAATAAGAGATGAGCTCCTCTGAAAATATGAGTGGCTATTTTGTGAAATTTTGGGGGGTCTCTAAAATATTGACAATATGCTATTTTTGCCATTAATTTCTATTCTTCTGTATCTTCATCATCATGGATCATGCATAAAATTAGGCTATTATTTATGTATGATTTATGCATGAGGGTGATTCATCACTAATTCACTTTAATTGAGATACCACCAGTATGTTCAAATATCTTTCTCCAGAATTACTGACTCTACCTTAAACCTGCATTAACTGATATTTAGGCCACTTGGGGTGGCACAAACAAGCTGAGAAAACAAGATGTTTTAGCACAGCAACAAGATACAGCTGCACTGAGCTCATTTGACTTCAATTATCCTCTTTTCTTTGGATCTAAGTTCGAAAATTTTTATTGGCAGATGTTTGAGCCCCATAAATGGCTCTTTTTTTGTAATGACGTACAAATATATACTTGTGTTATTTAGGTTAATAGAAAGATCACATCTACTAAAAGAAACGGATATTTCCTTAATTACAGTTCAGGGTGAGGAACCTCTCATGTTTAACTAGTGTGATTGATGTCATCAGACCACAGAGTGTCTTGGTTTACACAACCCAACAACCACACTGCTCATCAAGTCAGATGATGATGATGAATTACAATGCGGCGGACACAGATAACAGTCTCACCTATGGACCCACAATGCTTTGCCCTGGACTGGCATGACCTCACCATGCCATACCACAAAAATGTCAATTCAGGGGGAATAATCCTACTTGGTATCCACAGAGACCTCCGGAGGCAGCCATATGTTATGTCTGTTCCCTCCTCCTCTTGTTAGCTACTTCTTGCCCCCTCCTCCTCCCTTCTCCCCCCAACCAGCTGAGCAGCTGTGCAGATGTGAACACCTTGTCACAGTTTATGCTCACACTCCCCAACATTTGTTTTTCTTTGAGTGTTTCAAGCTGAGTAAGGGTCTGGGTGGGATCAGTGCAGACACCCTCCCCCTCGCAGTTTTTCTGTGACAGCGCCAGTTAAGTAGAATGTGTGAAACAGATGAAGATCAGCAGTGAAAAAAAAAAAACACTCTACCCGCTTTCCTTCATTTGGCGCTTTTCATTTGCAGTTTAAGTCCCTATGCCCTGACCTTAACTTGTCACATCCAAAGAGTTCAATTGCAGAATTCTTAATCTTTTAATCTCACTGCTCCCCCCCCCTTCTCTTTCTCTCTCTATCAACCTCTTTCTCCTTTTTGTAATTACAGGACATACTTACAGAGATTATGCTCATGTCATCTGCAGATCAGCAGCATGCTACCGCCGAGTGCTCTGCTGGACAGATGTATGACTGGGACACGCAGACAAGACTGTCTGCCTTTAGCAAGCTCCTTTTTTCAAAGGATACATTTCAGGTTATTAAAACTTTCACCTTCTTTTTGTGGTTTTGGCCACTGCTTCACCAGAGAAAGTGATGAGGTCTGGGAATATGGTGACATTGGTAAGTCCAACAGGGCAAGAAACAGGGCAAGTAGTCAGAAAATCAGACAGGTTAAGCCAGCTGTATTGCCAGGTTATTTAAATTTTGGAACTAAAATCGAAAGTAAGCACACCCACACATGAACGTGGCATTTGCAATGCAGGTCAAAGGTGAGCCAGGAAGTCTGTCTGAACTTTTCAGTTTCGATTTCTTTCCCAATAGGTTTGACTAATCTCTGAGTTTTTTAAAACCTCCCTGCTAGTCTGAATGCTCATGTTTCTTGCCTCATGTGACTTCTTTTTAGCAACGTTGCCATGTTCCCTGAGCAATTAACTTGGTGACAAAATTGTTATTATTATCAAATGGAACAAAAGGCCCAAAGCACAACAAGACAACCATGCTAGCAGCTCTGTGAAGCTGTACAGGCATGGCTTTGAGCTAAATGCTAACTCTAGCATGGCAGCATGCTCACAATGACAATGCTAACATGGTGATGTTCAGTGTGTATAATGTTTACCATCTTCAGCATCCTATTTTGTCGTGTGAGCATGCTAACATTTGCTAATTAGCACCACCCACAAAGTATAGATGAGGCTGATGGGAGTGTCATTTGTTTGCAGGTACTGGTACTGGGTCTGGGAACCATGAATGTCTGTGCAAAATGTTGTGCTAATCCATCTAGTAGATATTGAGATATTTCTCAGGATAAGTGAAAACTTTGACCTGCTGGTGGCGCTAGAGGAAAGGTAACAGGATGACCAAAGTCATTAGGATTCATCCTCTGGAAACCACAGATATCTGTACCAAGTTTCATGGTAATCCATCCGATAGATGTTGAGATATTTCTGTCTGGACCAAAGTGGTGGACCAACCGACAAACCAACATCCCTCAGGCAATACCACTAGCATGGCTAAAAAAATTGAAGTTGTAAAAGAAACTGAGTTATCCCAAAATTTTCCCACACTCAATGCAGAATGCAGAAATTGCAGAAGCAGAAATTCTTGCAAATTTGCTTAGAAATAACCATGATAGGGTAGGTCTATGTTGATCAAACTGTGTTAAAAATTATGGGGTAAATTATTATATCCTGGACAACCTCTTCTGGGAATGACAATACTAGAAGCTCCGTCTCTGCAAGCATTCATCTTGCACAATGGGCTGTTCAAATGCCAACAACAGCAGCTATTCTGCTAAACTGCCCTCAAACAGAAGCCTCTTTTCTAAAATAGCTCCAAAAACACACAGACATTTCCTGATGGCCCAACAAAAGACCAGCAAAGCACTTTAGAAATATCGCAATGGTATTCCTCCTGGATTTACAGGCCAATCATTCCTGCTTTAACCACAGTATTTCAGTAGCCCAGGGGACTGAGAGGAGACCAGCTTTTACATGACTATCACTTCATCCATGGTGGGGAAAAAATATGTCTAGTCTTCACCTGGTTTCCACTTCTGTTTCCACGCCTAGGGTTCAGAGTTGAAGAGAAAATAAATGCTTACGCTGACAAAGTTATGTGGGAAGAACATCCCACACATCCCAACACCATTCACTTAAACCTACAGAGTCATAGGGTGAATGACTCGGCCACTTGTCGAATATTAGTTGTGCTGTCAGGAGGATATGCCTGTCCAGCATAACATTCAGCTGCTTCACAACGGGTAAAGACTCGCCCTCCCCTCCAAGCTCTGGCTTCTGACACAAAAAAAGTACCATCAGCTCATAAATCACCTACTATACTATGCGAACATCTCACTCCAAGACACCATCTGATTTTATACTTTTCAAACCCGACTCTAAAGGGCAGTTGACTTAGGGATTTTTCTCGCTCTATTAGCCTTGAATCACATGTCTGCAACAAAGAGCTTTTGAGGTCAGTGGCCACAGGGGCCACATCCATGGCTTTGAATACGTGTATGTAGACAAGCACGTGACTCTGTGTTTACACTAGAACTGCCAGTACCAAGAGACTGTACCGCATATAAACAAGGGGCTATACAAAGGCTGATTTAGACTAATTGTGCCATATTTCCCTCTGCCTGATGTCCACACTATTCTCTCTGTCACTCGATTAAAGCTTAAAGGAATCTGTTGAACCAGAATAAGAAAAAAAAACATATTTTCCCAGTATCTGTGCATGTAAGTTTTAGCTTTTATATCTGCCTTCTACATTTCTGCTGTTTTGGCTGTTTTCTGTTCTGTCTAAACACACCTTTACATTTTAAAATTCAACAACATGTTTTTTTCAGAAACAGTTACTCTGGATAATCCACAGATGTTGTGTTTTCAGTGGAAAAACTTTATACTGAAGAATGAGTCCATATGAAAACTGTTGACAGTGTGTTCTGGGTGAACTGACCCTTTAAACAGTTGGCTTTGATTTGAATTAATCCTTGTTGTGTCATGAACCTTTTGTCTTCTTCTACTGTTCACCCTCTTTTATTGTCTTTCTCTCTCTCTCTCACTCACAAAGATGACAGCTCTGGACATTCAATGTGTGGGTTCAAACAGGCTATCATGCCCCCAAAAGCTCTAACTTATTCAGATTAAAGCCTTCAACTCCCCCCCCCCAACCCAACATCCCTGACGTAACTAATCACCCTGCAAAATCAATCCCCCACAGAAGCACTACAGGCAGCTACAACCACCCCTGTTCTCTCCACCACTCTGCCTTCCCCCACCCTAACTTCTGTCTTCATCTAGGCCTCGTCCTGTCCAGACATAAAAAAAGAGGCGCGGCGGCTCTGCCAGGGACCCTGTCACTGTCAATTGCTATAAACGGACGTCACCCGGGCAGTGGCGGCTTACTTCAAACACCAGCGTCTCATTAGTAGGTCCTGCGGCATACAGGCTCTCCGGCTTGTTGAAAGAGCGCTGGTAGTCGAACACAGTCCCACCAAAGTGGAACTTCCCCGGCCAGTCCACTGTCCAGTCCCCGGTCAGGTAGTACTTCCTCTTCAGGGAGCGGACGGCCAGGTAGCTGGTGGAAACCTCCATTTCCTGAACGCGAATGCTACGTGCACCAGCTGGGACTGTTACCATGGAGTAATACTCTGATATAAAAAATGGAGAGGGAAGAAAGTCATCATCATGTTTAGATATTTCTATATTAATGTTCTCTAATCCTTAGATGTTTTATCACACAGTCATGCTACCCATCCACACAGACAAACTCTACATGCACTCAACCTTGTCTCTGGTCTATTTGTGTTACTGCACATGGCTGAAGTGGAACAATGCATAATGAAGTGGGATGAGGTGCATGTGGCTGTGCATGGTTTATTACAGTTTCCTTGTTTGTTTGGTAAAGTCTCCCTTTGTCCTGCAGAAGTACTCAGTGTATGCTACAAACTAAGAAAAGGATAAGCTTACCGTTAGCCCTGTGTTGAAGGGAGTACTGGCCTTTGAAGAACTTGCAAGTGGAGTTGTCTCCCTTACAGATTCCGCAGGCATCCAGAGAGGCCCTGGAACCCAGAATCTGGTCACAGCCCACAGCCTACACACACAAACACACAAAACAGAGAGATGTTGATCTTTGTTTGGCGCTAAGAAATTCAGAAAAACAGACAAAATACTGTAATAGAGTAGAGAGACTGTCCATCAGTACAAAAAAACTGAGTCAAGAAGCCAGGTTTTTGAAACCTGCTTGTACAGGTTTCAGTGCTGCACTAAATTTTCTGAGGTAGAAGCATGCTGGGACACACAGCACCCATTTTTGCTTACAGAAAAAAACACTCTCTACCTTTTTCTTATGCCTTCATGCATCCTAAAAGCAATTAGATGACATATTGGCAAGAATTACCTCCCTTACAGTACAGCAAGTTTGGCCAGCAACATGACTGGTTTAGACAACCAGACAGGTTTTAAACAAATCCCCTGTTTAACCCAATTATCTAAACCTCTTATTTGGATGTGGAGCTGAAAGTGAACGCACCCAAAACGTCAGCTGTAATCATTTATTGTACTGCAGTAAGATTAGCACTACACAAGGAGTTGATTCTTAAAGACATAATAGACATTTGTACTTGAATGTCTTTGTTTTCACTTCAAAATTAATTTAATTAAAAGTTAAACTGACTTGTTCAAACCTTACACATCTCATTACTTGTGAGGTTGCCACATATACTTTGTTGTAAAGCTGACAAGCAAAATTGCCCTCACCATTTTTTGCAATCCAGTAAAATCTTCCTTTCTGGCATTATTGCTATAATTGTACTTCTGAAATATATGTTAGCATGTCTACTGGGGTGGTAAAAGTTTTAAAAAGGCAAACATAACATTTAAAGTTTGATTTTGTAGTCTGTGTGCCTGTGCCAATTAAAGCCACACAAAAATAGGACATCACATAAATAGCCACAAAACAGTGCAGTTGACCAGGTCTTAAAGTGGTGTCATTGCAAATCCTGGTCATCCACCAAAAACTGCACTTGATTCTTACCACCTCTCATCCTTGTCTCTCCTATGACTTTGTGATATCAAGTATGCAAAGCCTTTGCCATGTACTGTCATGTCAAAAAAGTCACATGCAACATTTATCTCCCATTGCAACTAGAGAAAAATAGTTTCATTGTGCAGCTTAAATTCATGAAGCCAGTGTACCTCGCACACTCCGTCAATGCAGATGTCTCCTTTGAGGTCAGAACAGGAGGTGCCATCTTTGACCTTGCTGGACATGGCAAAGAAGAAGTCAAAGTCCTCTGCAATGCAGTACAGCTTACAGATGTCTTCATCTGCAAAGAAAACATACACATACATACTGTGAAAATGGTATTAACAAAAGATAGCATCAGAAAAATCTGCAAGTTGTAGGGGGAATGCTGATCCACTCATGTTCTTCTAAGACTTGGTATATTTGAAGTTACAGTAGCTACTGCAACCTGTTACACATACAGTATATGCAGCTCCTGCTGAATTGGAAAAGATAGGAACTGACAATGAATGCACCCAGGGGTATTCATGTGGGGCTACAGGTTTATTTTGTAGTTCAGATCAGTTATCACAGACAAGTCTCTACAGCCGCCTTTGATTAAAATAAATGACGGTGAAGGTGACTTGGCCCAAGGTCCTAGAAGGCAGTTCAGAATCTGTTCCTCTCTACATCACCCAACATTCATCAACAGCTTAAACAGGCCTGGGACGACGGCCAAACGCTGCTCTCCTTCACTTCACTCTCTCTCTCTCCCTTGCTCTATGTAACAAAGCTGGCCCGCAGGCTTCCTTTTTAAATCTATCCCCACTGTGTCAGAGGGTGCAGGTGGCTACATGTCTCCCATGCATATTACACGGAGTGATAGTTTCCTCCAGCTTTTTGGCCGTAATCACTGCAGCAGTAAATAGAGGTTGGCATTACAGAAACATTTTATAAAAGAGATTAGAACTAGTAGAGTGCATCAGGGTGTAGAATATAAAAGATCAGCAGAATTAAGACAAGAAAAAGCTTGCCCTGAGCAATCTGCAATTCTAAGTTTATTTAGTGGTGTTGTGTTGTGCTTGAACAATTAAATTTATTTTCTTGTGCATTATGTGCCAAGAATACATTAAATCATGGGATGTCTTCATAATCCTCAGGAAACACTGAGTGATTTAAAGATAGAAAATCTCTTAATTCACACAAAAAAACTCTCACAGAAGGATGTAAGGAAAAAAATATTCTTGATCTTCTACATTTGTTGACAAAGGAACCATGTTAAGTGAATCTTCACTCACTGTGACCTTATCTAAGAATTTTCCCACAGTTTCTACAGTCCTCCACAGAGCAACGTAGACATCCTCAACTCAAATGTGCCAGGACTGAACAAATTCTCTACATGTTGAGTCTAATTAACTGATCACCTTACCGTCCACTTTGGTGTAGGGCTTCCACTTGTAGTACCAGCCCCGGAAGGGCTTGCTGTTGTACTCAGCACATTGCTGGGCCCTGAAGTCCACTGCATTGAGGGGGCACGGCCGGTTATTACACAGTTGGTTGAGACGGCTGGAGCCTGAGCAAAATTTACCATTGTTCTGAGGCCTGGATGGATGAGAAAGAAGGAGAGAGGGGACAAGTCAGATGAGTTTGTTTTATTACCACTGGATTGTTACCAATGTGTCAGTAACATAATGTATATCACTATAGGTAGAGAACTAAACCAAGTGCTCTAATGTAAGTTTATTTCACAAAAGGGATGAAGCCAGCTGATTAGAGGACAAGACCAAATTGTGCATGTGCTGTTTGTTTTTGCTCTGCACTCATTAGCAACCATTCAATGAAATACACCTGTACATGTTCTAATATCCAGATATTTTGGAAAATACACTTATTTAGTGTATTTAGCAGGAATTTAAATGTCAATACCACTCTCATATCTGTCCATTAAACATGAAGCTACAGCAAGTAGCTGGGTAGCTTAACTTGGCATAAAGACTGCAAACAGGCAGAAACAGCTAGCCTGGCTCTTGCTGGAGTCTCCGCTGGTAGCCTAACAACCTCACGGTGAAGACCACCTTTTTACACTTTGATTTTTCTACATATTAAACAAAGATTGAATGTTGAAAGAGTTGCAAGTGAGCTTGAAAGGTGCTGGTAGGCAGATTTGTTACTTTT
Source organism: Thunnus thynnus (assembly GCF_963924715.1). NCBI lineage: Eukaryota > Metazoa > Chordata > Actinopteri > Scombriformes > Scombridae > Thunnus > Thunnus thynnus. The sequence goes on along the minus strand of NC_089517.1, from coordinate 33,308,716 downwards.
GGATAGAGCCCCAACTAGCTTTTTCCCCCTCTTTCTAGTCTTTCTGCTAAGCTAAGCTAACTGGGTGCTGTAGCTTATTGAACAGGCAGGCATTAGAGTCGTATCAATCTTCTCATCTAACTCTCAGCAAGACAGTGAAATGGCATATTTCCCTAAAATAAAAAGGCAACTTTGCACCTTGGTATCCCCAAATCAGTGTGGCTGTTGAACCGAGGTTAAGCCTGTTGGAAAACAGTCAAATCTAAGACGTCATTTAACCAACCAAAAGGTTTTGTTTACCTCAAAACTTGTGTCAATATACTGTTAACCCTGATCAAAGTGTAAAAAGTGTTACAAGTTTTGGATCAACAGGATTAAGCTCATGTAGGTGCTGTGCCATGTCAGATGTTTTCCTGCCATGCTAAATCAACACTTCTTTAACCACACAAGAATATAGTGTACAGAACATAAACAGGTAATGGAGCTTTAATATTCCATTAAAATAATGAAAGCAATCACCACTTGCTAGAAAAGAGTCAAGTAGGGTCTTGACATGTAGTGAGCATTAGGATGCCATGTCAGACTTCCCATGCCTTTTAAACTCATGCCAGGAATTCCAGCACAACCACCTACAGAGAAAATTGAGTTTAGCTATTTACACCATTAACCAAAAGTGGCTTGCACACACACATAGACACACACACACAGAGACTGAGGAACCATGCTGATGAAGCATGTCTAATAAAAACAATTCACTAAGTGTTACTATGTAATGAAATCCTTGGGCAAGGGAACTGAAAAAGTCCCTAATAGAAACAGTAAACACCAGGAGAACAATGCAACCAGAGGCATATGTCTTTTGAATTTGCTTCACCAGTGCAACAATATTGAAAATGTCTGCATGAAATGAATGTCAGCAACAATCAGAACTAATTCACTGCATTTTCCTTAAACTCTAACCGTTCACCTCCTCCATTCAGACCTGGACTCAATCAAACAGTGACTGAGCTGCCAGGAGTGATGGAGCTCCATTCAAGGTGTGTGTGTGTATGTGTGTAAATCTGCTCTGTGCCGATCTTGCTTCCCTCAGTAGGGGGGGGTGGATTTGGCGCAGGTTTTCATAGGCCTGATCCTATTAAGACTTAGCAGTAGACAAACGCGGCCCATATGGTAATGTGCTTACGGCGGGCCAGCAGGGGACTACACCGTATACTCTGTCAGTCAAGGCTTTCTGATCAGAGGCAAGCATTGAAGAGGGGCAGTTTTTACTTCAGAATGGAGCTGAATGCACTTGATGGATTATGGTGGAGTAGGCTGTCTGAAGAGGCTCTCCCTGAGTTTCACAACACTTGAGGTTTCTCTACCTCTTTTCTTCATTGTCCTCCATTCCCCTCTCCTCTCGTCTCCCTAGATCATCCAGATCATCGCAACTGTAAATCTACTTCCAAAACAAGACAGAAACCAGATATGACAAGTTTTCGGTTTGTGTTTCAGTTATTCCCCTTCTGTCTGTGCACCCAACTCCAACACAGCCCTAAAGATCCTTAAGGTTGCTTAAATGTCCCAGAAGCCTGGTAAATCTGCCTGGAGACAGAAGCTGAGACTGACCTCCTTTAGGTCAGAGGTCACCATGTCTAGTCTTTTCTTCTTCTTGAGTCACCTGTTGTTTCCCTGCCCCTCTCTCTGTATTTCACACACATGCAAATAGATCCACATTCTGCTGCTGTGCTACGGGCCTAACCCCTGTAAAACACCTTTACAAGTCTACTGGGAGACTCCTCCAAACAAGGGTCTATCTAAGCACTATCAACCCCCATTCCCATTAAAATGAGTGTGTGACAAAATGTACACCATACAAAACCAGGTCAAGATCGTGAACCTAATCTCCCAGGCTTGTTGGTGAGGATTAGGTTGACTGTGTTTGATCTGGCAGGTGGTCTACGGGGAATGGAGGAGCAAGGAGGGAGGTGGAGGGAGGGGAAAGGGGAGAAGATTCATTTTCCGTCTTGGAGCAACTCCTAGAAAGGAAGGCTTTAACCGGCTGATCCAATAGACTTCTTTTACTAGGCTGAGCAAGAGATACATGCTTGAGTCATAAAATGGATGGGTTTTTGCGGAATCAAATGAATGATTTTTAAGACTTCTCCTGCTGAGTGATGATTTTGTAGCAGAACAGAGGTGAAAATGTTCAAGAAGCTGTTAGATCTATAAGCTCCGATTCCTAACAACATGGGATTTTAACAGATTTTGTCTAAAATTGGAGTTGGTATGTCTATTTGAGTTTACAATCATTACAAGAAGAAGAGAACATTGCAACAAGACCATTCAGCCACACAAAGTAATCATTACACATGCACTACAACAAATTAAGTAGAACTTGCTGATATTTAGAGAATGAGTGTCTCTAACTTCAGTTTGTTTTGCAGTTCATTTCAGAAGTAAGGAGCATAGTTGGTATGTGAAATATTTGAAGCTAACCTATGTTGTTATGGTTGTTTTACTTTGAACTCACTTGAGGTTGTCAAGCATCTCAGCAACTTCAGTAGCGTGGTCTGGAAGATGAAAGTACACGTATGCTGCTGCCTTCTAGATTTACATGATAAACATACAGAATTTCTCAGTATTTCAGTGTAGATATAATAGTGGATTGAATAATGGTGTTCCTGTTTTGAAAGGCGAAACAAACTCTGTTCCAGTTAAGACTACAATTTGAATCTTAGTTTTTGAGAAAGATGTTTGACGTACGTTTTGTAGGACCATCTGCTGTCAAACCAAATTTACTTAAAAGTACATAAAAGTACTTAAACCTGCGTAACTTTGGTCTCCCCCTTCTGGCAGTGAGAGTAAATAGTTAAATCGTCAAGTTAGCAGAGGGCTAAACCGGAAGTTAGCTGGCTCTTATTATGCGCATGCTCTAAGGGTGCCCTTCAGCTCCGGCAAACCAATCATTGCTGGTTGACATAAAATGCATTACTACTGGTGTGCCAGCGTGGGAACGTGACATGGACACCAGATTTATAAACTTTTTATACTGTGAAATACAGAGAAATTTATCTGGTGGTGATAGGCTCAATTAGCATTGAGTGAACTCATTTGGCAAGGGCTTGAATGTAACAGACGTTCATTTATATGTAAATGAGTCCCACGCTCCAGCTTTAAAATACTACTACTAATCAAAAGCAGACAGTAACCTAGAGAAGGTCTAGTTTGCTGTAGAGCCAATGGCATACCAGATGGTATTGTCAGCAATGTACAATTTTTAGTTGGCAGTTGGACTGAAGCAGATATTATCTATGTATAGAGTAAAAAGCAGGGGGCCTAAAATTGTTCCTTGTGGTACACCTTTATCAAATATCTGGGGAGCAGCTTATTTAACAAAGCATTGTGATCAACATTATCAAAAGGTTGGACAGGTCTACAAAGAGTGCTGCACTTACTTTTTATCAAGCGAGTTAACAATGTCATCCACAACAGCAGTTGAAGCAGTTGGACATGTTGCAAGTTGGACATAAAAATCTATAAATTCAGTTTAGAATCTATAAATGTGAAAATTTACAGTAGGTGTCAGTGATATGTCAAGAGATTTGAGGAGCACGCCCCTCAGACAGTCCAGTTTGGGGGTGTGGATGACATTAGAGACAAGCAATCAGATTCGGGCTAATCCATTTTGTTCTGCTCAGATTAGGAGCAGAGGGGCCCTGCCAAAATAATCTCAGCGATTACCGGGGACAGTCACACACAAACGCACTCTGAATCTCATGAGTCATGGAGTACAACATGACTCGGGGGTATGCAGCTAGGATTAAGTCAAAGTGTGTATGAGAGGGTACAGAAGCAAGTGAGTATTGGGGTGGAGGGGTTGAGGATGGTGATGGCGATGAGAAGGTGCCCTAAAACATGTAATATTTTTGTTTCCCATCAGATTAGTGACTGATCTGACAACACCTTTGCCCATTTTGATAATAATATCATGACTTGGCATTACTGAATATGATATTTAGCTCCTGCCATCTTTCCTTCTCTGTGTCCCACTGACCCCATAACTTACCGTTTAGCAGCATCAACCCATTTTTCAGAGACTGCTGCTATTAAGCGCTCTTTAGTGCCACAGGAATGATAAATGAACTTGACAGATAACCTGGTTTAAAGGGCTCTGTGGCCCTTTTTGGTCTGCCAGTCATGGTGTATAATGTGTATCATATGAGGGCTGGTCTGCCTCTGAAAACGTCTTTGATCCCTCAGAGGGATTAGGAGACGAGTCAGCTGTGACGGACAGAACAGCCACATCAGTGTCTGCCTTGCTGTTAAGTAAGCAGTGATGAGGCCAGTGGAGTGAGGCGAGCGATATAGTAGAAGTCTCTGAATATCTGAACTGACTCCTTAATGGAGTGGATGTGATGAAAAAAGGCATTATGAAACTAGAAAAGGCTTCATTTTCTGAAGAAAAATGTATGTGTGCTTGCAGCTGAAACTTCATAGAAGTCATAGTTGAAGTGTCAGTCGTAATACAATTACTAAAAGAAGTTCAGTTAAAGTTGAAGTTCTGAATGAAGCTGCAGTTCCTGTTTTGTGTGTAGGCACTGAATTAAGTTGACATGTCAATTTACATGTAAGCCCTGTGTAAAGCTGAAGTATCAGTTGAGGTGAAAGTGCTGAAAAGAGCTAAAGAATCAGTGAAAGGGTAGGTGATAAATTGACTTGGAAATGTCAGTCGAAGTGGAAATTAGTGCAAGTTTGGAAACTAAAACACAAGGGTTTTTTGGGTAGTCATGCCAAGCCATGCCACAAGCAGTCGAGCTGTGCTGGCTCGCTACAAGTGTTTTTATACTGCATAGCATGGCTAGGTAAAATAGGTTGTTTAGAAAATGTAGAAATGTAGAAAATGCATTAAAGGATAGATTCACAAATTTTCAAGTCTGTCTTGAAACAATAGTCAGGTGCCCAATTGAACACGTTTTTCTTGCTGTAATCATTCCTCCTGTTCATACAAGAGATCCCTTCATAATGTGTTTACGATGTAAGAGATGGGGGACAAAATCCACAGTCCTCCTAAAAGAGTAACTGTGGAAGATATCCACTTTATTTGTATAACTCAGACTGGATATGACTTGCAAATATGATCTAACCTCCTATGACTAATTCATAAATGATGGCAATCATTAATAGTACAGTGTTCAATACAAACCAATCAGTATATCCTTAGTGATGAATTTTGAGGTCTGTGCACCATTCAAGATGGTGCACTGGCCTGGGATATTATCCATTAGTCATGATCTTGCTGGAAACTATATGTGTGAGTGTGTGTGCTCATGCATAAATATGTGTTTCATGTAGCAATGCTGTTGCTGCCAAGTACAACATTCCTTTAATTGTCGTCCTGACATAAGGTGATTCTTTAGAGATCTACTAAGTGAAAATGTTGTCTACAGACAATATAAACTGTGCTAAACATTAGCTGACAAGAAGAAGTGACATCTAGCCCAGGAATAAATTCCTCCAAAATTGTATTTTGGTAAATATCAAGCATGCTTAAAATTCATTTGACAGCTGGCTAGAAACACAGCAAGGAATAACATTAGAGGTGCTAGGAATCTGTGTTGACTTATGTTTTTCTGTTCACAGGACGTGGCTTGCACAAGTGAAAATAAAAACACTGCTAATTGGTTCCACCATCCCCATCATGACTGTTCCTGTATTACAGTATGGAAAAAGTTCAAAAACCCACTCCTCAAGGAGACGTAGCAACCTAAACATAATGAAACCCTTAACAACAACAAAATTTATTTCATACAACTATAAAATAATGTCAGTGTTCATCATCTGTAATGTAATTTAGGGGAAAAAAATGCTGAAATCAGTCCGTGGATTACACATACTACGCAGTAAATGCAGGAGAGAGGCTGAAATGGCATGAATGATGAGGAAACTAATCCTTCCTCTAAATATCCCACTGCAGACATCCTGTATCCAAATTTAAAGTGCTGGTGTTGTGGGAGCTGCCTAACTAACTGCAGGCCAAGACAATCAATAAAGTGATTGCAACATAGTGACAGAACAGCAATAATAAATCCAGAAATCTATTGTATGTGAGAGAAATAAAGGCCTAAAAACATCTAATAAATCTCCCAAGTGTTCTGGGGAATAACAACGAGGGATTGTATGTCTGTTATGAAATGCTGAATTAAAACTGGGAATCTCTCACGTGCGTGTAATGACATGCACAGAGCACTCTGCTAACAAAGAGATATGCACTGTGGGATGTGGGTCTGCAGAATTATGTAGAATTATGTTTGTGTGAGTGAGCAGCAATGGGGGACGTTTGCTGACTGTCTTGGCGGCTTTCAGAGAAAAGAGCATGCTATTAGGAGGTTTTCCTCGTCTGGAGCATGGGGAGAGATAGTCTGTCTGTCTGGACTGTCAGCCTGACTGATGAGAGCGGTTATCTGTGTGTGTGTGCGTGTGTGTTAGTGCATGTGTGTGTGTGTGTGTGTATGCATGTACAGTATGTGTGTGCAAGTCTATGCTGCTGACAGCTACCTGGCAGACAGCGCTTTCAGGTGTTCAGAAAGGAAGGATTTTGGGAAATGATGCCTTCAAGAACTGCTTTCTGGCCCAAACTGCAACTTAAGTTTTTATTGTAGAAGCAGCCACATGACAACATGAATCACTTTGTCATGTGTTTGGCTAGTTAATATTTTTAATAGCATCAAAAAAGAGGAGATGAATTAGATTAATAGAAGATTATGTGTATGCAAGTGTGCATACCTCGGGCTGGTACAGGTGCGCTCCCTGTACATGACCCCTCCTCCACAGGTTCTGGAGCAGTCGGACCACTGGGACCAGGCTGACCACTGGCCATGGACTGCCCTGGGACCATGCTCCCCATATTTAACACACTGACCCCTCCGACACCACTGGAGGAATGAGAGAAAGGTGGAAATGAAACAGGAGAAGAGAAAAAGACACACATAAATAGCTTTCTTATCAATACTTGAGCTTCGGCCCGGGCGTCTTGCCTGAGTTTTCTGGTTTGGACAAACGCCCAGCACCACACCTGGACACCCAGACTCTCTAGCTAAAGCCAAAAAACACATGCACACACACACACACACAAATACACTGTGCACCACACCCGAGCCAATCCAAGCCAAGCCCTGCACTCACACACATCACCACCTCTCTCGGTCTAAATATCATCTTTCGATATGTGAAGAGGTGCAGCTGTTCTGTGTCCAGCTGGGAGAGTTAACAAAGCGCAGTGCTTCTGCAGGTACGTGCATGCACAAGCGGCAAGGATGGATACTTTATTAAGTATTTATTGATTCAACTGTAGTGCTTTGAATTAAATAAGTGGCCAGTTACTGTAATATAATCTAGTTTGTGGTGTCTTCTCTGGATTTTAAAGTTGCAAGGTTTACTTTGGCTCAGGAAAGTGACAATATGTCAACTTAAAGGGTAATTCCAGTTTATTACAACTTGGGTCTTATATTCGTAGACATTATTTCTATCAGTTATGAAAATATTTGACTCACAAAAGTAAAAGATCTGGGAACACGGCAATATCTACGTCAAAAAAAAACGCAGGGCAAGAAACGAGCTGTCAGACGACGAGACAGGTTGTAAACATGCTAACAGTTTAGCCAGATTATCTAAACCAAATGTCAGTAATAGTCCCTCATTGCACAAGAAACTGTAAAACTATAGCAGGTATGGTGGGTCAAAGTTAAAGCAGGGAGTCGATCTGTAAACTGTGATGGATGGTTACAATGAACAGTTTGGGTAATAATTTTAAAGTCTGTCCTCCTGTGGTTTGTTTTCTTACTGCTCGTGTTTCTTGCCCACTCAGACTTCTTTTTAACCATATCATGCATCCAAATAAGACACTGTTAGGCCCATATTTGTCCATTTGTCACTAATTTTAAAATGTATGCATGGTGTCTAATTAGTGCATCAAAGAGTGGAAGTGTCAGTCAGCAGGATGAGGGACTGGTTGCTGCTATTTCACAGGAACAAGAAGACCTTTCCTCACCATGTCAGGACCACAGCTGGTGCCTTCTGCAGCGGGCATGAACTTGGTCTCACACCGGTGACCTGTGCGGTGACACCACAGCGACTTGCAGATGTCCTGTCAAACAAGACACACACAAACCGACAGGCTGAGACGTCATATCATATCAGATATGATGTTTATTATTTTGCTTATGACCATGCACTGTTTCTCCACTCCTTCCTCTTCCCTGACCGACAGCACCTGCTTCTTGCCGAGACCACCATCACACTGCTCGATAAGCCCCTGATAACAGGCAAATAAGCTTCCCCACAAAGCCTCAGTGTCAAATCTAATCACTGTACTTCTTTAATGAAACGGGCTATAATTGTATGTGTCATCTGACCCAACAAAACAGAGACAGAGCGAGCGAGTGAGCACAGAGGGAGAGCCCGGGTCGAGAGACAGGCGGCAGAGTCTGGCAACCCGCCCAACTGCAATTGGCAAAGAGAGAGGAAGGAGGGAGGGTAAGAGCAGGAGAGACAGCTTCTGTGTGTGCGTGTGTGTGTGTGTGTGTGTGTGTGTGAATTTGAATCTTTGTCCTCATGCTGATCTACTTCTCTGACACCGAGCAGGTGGCTGACAGCCACACCAGCAGGCTGAAAATCATTCTACATGAGCCCATCAAGGACACAAAAAAAACATAAAGAAAAAGTGTGAAAGGCAGCCCTAAATCCACTGTTAATCAGCGTGTAGGTTAATTTACCACCCACTGACTTGCACACAAGTCTAAGAAATGCAGATGTAGTATTTGATCTTCTGTTAGGGAAACATAGCAGGGATTTAGAAAAGTCATGAATAGCCGTGATGATGTCATGTGCGCTAATCCGTCATATATACGATTTGGCAAAGTCGATTTCCCAGCAATTACAGCCTGCAGGGGGAGAGTGCATAGTATTTTAAACAGCATTTACATGTGAATCAACGGCAATGAATGCACCTAACATAAAGGCTTATATCAAGTCCACAAGGCTTTAGGGGGTGCAACTAAAGGAATGCATTTTAATGGAAGGTCAAATGTGGGGCGTTTGAGGTTATTTTGCAAAGATCATGCTAATTAATAAAGTGCCAGTTTAGCACGGCATCATTAAAGCTGTAAAGCAGACAATTCCAGCCTCCTTATGACCCAGGTGCTCTGTCTCATTACTGGAGACTCATGTAGTTAGTCTTGGTTTAGGCAGAGGGACACATGAATAAACCTGATTTAGGATTGTTGGGGTCCATGAAGACCAAGATGATTCAAGTGCTATAGATTGGGTTCTCTGTACACAGCACAGAGTTACTTTTAATGATATAGTGTGGGAATGATCCTTCCTCTTTTCCTTATTCCTCTGCCTTTAGTGTCTTTGTTGGTTCATGTAACACCACTGCGTTGCCATTTTGGCCACGATTCCCTTGAAAACAACTGAAAACCCATTTTCACTTACTAACCTCATGGGTCTTGGATGGATACGATTTCAATAAAGCAAAGAGTAAATGCGCCCAAGAAACAGACAGATTGAAAATGAAATGTTCAAACCACCTCAGGAGTTGATCTGAGATGCATTCTCGCCAGATGTTGGAAAGTTGTAAATGCATCTGTCTCTCTGAGAAGCATAAGTAATCCTTACTCCTCGAAAGTGTAAATAAGTCAGTAAGTTGCCTGTGGAAAAAGCCTCTACAGGGTCTTTCCTTGTGATGATAGCAGCTAAAATTACACTTAAGTTAGCTATCGTTCTCTCTGCCTCATTAAAGCGTCATGTGGAGTTAATCCAGATATGATACACTTGACATGACGTGTAAATGGCACTTCAGAGGCCATCCTGTTTAAATAAAGGAATTAAAATTAATAAAGGAAAATCATACTAAAAATGTACAGAGTGAATACCTTACCTTGACAAAATCAAGGCTGCACAGTTTGGCTTTGGAGCCAAACTGCCACTTGCACTGTGTGTCTGCATCGTACAGCTGCCCGGGAAGCTGTTCGGGGTATTTGTACTGACCAATCTGCTTGGGCTCATCCACCAGGCAGGATGCCTGGGCTGTACTGGTGAACACAGCAAACCACCCGCGTAAGTCAGGAACACAGCAACAACAACTGACTGGTAAATGTAAGTGTTTGTGCGTTTGCGTGTGATGATGAGGCCTACCCAAGGAAGCGGCTGAGGTACTGTCGACTGCAGGTGGACCAGGAGAAGACCCCATTGTTTCCAGCTAGAGTAGGAGACATAATGTTGCCCTCTGTTTTGCGACAAGGGTTCCCTTCCCCATCATGGATCATCCCAAAACTGGAGAAAAATGGATATAAGGTGATTTAAATGACTAAGATCTCTCACAACAAAACACAAAAACATTGACTGGCATGTAGTGTGAGTTCTTAATCATAATGATGTCATTGTTTATGCACCTTTTTATGTTACACTATCATCACTATCACACTAATCAAATGAAAATATAGTGTGTTGCATTGAATCATAAAATCTCACTCTCCAAGGCCAACTACACAATGCTTGCTGATGCTCATATTCTCTATTCATCACTGCGTCATATGTTTAGCAAGTACCTCTGTCCTAATTTGTCAGTGATTAACAGTTTCAGCCCTAAAGTCAACATGTTTCTGGGCATGCTTTCAGTGTAGTTGGCTAAATTCATTAGGATAATATGTCTTATAGATATTCTGATATATTATCACCCGGGTGAAGTAAGAAACAAATCACTTTGCCCCCAGTTTGTGTTGAAAGCAGTCCAGACAGACAGAAGAGTTTTACTGCAACATTAAATCTACAAATATCAAAAATAAACTGCCTCCTTTCTCAATGGAAACATATAAACAGAAAGACAGAGCCATGTAGCCTGAGGCAGTTTCCATTATTCTCTCATAAAGTGTCATGGATTGGATGAAGTAGTGCTCTAACGTAATGCTCTTATTTCACTGTGTATTTGTTTCTTTAAATCAGACCACATTTATTTCATTTCATATATACTCATTACATCCACTCACAGCTCTAAGCCAATATAGTGACTGGTATGGTGCGTTGCTCTAAAATGACAAATTCGGACACAGTTTCACCTGTTTTTTTTCTACAGGTACAATTTCTGTCAATGTTTTTGTCAACTTTACAACTGTGGCGTACTGTGAGTGATGTGCTGTCTACAACAGTCGTGCAACGGCCCTTTAAACGTGAGTTCTTAAGCTTGACATGATGCACTTTTTTGTGTAACATACTTGTGTCCAGACTCATGAGCGATGGTGAAAGCCAAACCCAGTCCTGTGTCCTCATTGATGGTACAACTCCTGTATTTACTGCACATGCCACTGATGGGAGCAAAACCTGCAGAGATAGACAAAGAAGGTGAGAGATAATGTGTTAGGTGTTATGGAATACTTGGTTATTAATAAAATAAACAAAGAGAAACAAAGATCAAACCTCAAATCCCTAACATAAAAATCACTTGTCTTTTTCTCCGTGTTGTATCTGAGCACATTCTTGCAGTTTAAATCTTGACAGATTTGGCGTGCAGTAAATACACATATGCACAATCGCGTGCATGCATGCTTGAAGGGGGATTTCACACCAGCTGCAAAGTGCTGCCTCACAAGCCCTTGCCGCCTTATCCTGAGATTGTTCCTCGACATTGATGGCCGGTTTAGCATACAACTGCTGATGGTGGACCTGACAGCGTTGGGAGAAAGATAACTGATACTAGATGTGGGATTTAACTGACAAGCTGATGAAAATATTCAGAAGTGGTCGCTGTTTTTTTTTTCATATTCTCTGGCAGCAGTCTCTCCCATTAGACCCGGAGAATAAGGACATGTTCAGCAGAAACATCAATATGTGGTTGATGTATGTGACTGTGACTTAAGGAGCCAGATGTTAAACTTTACAACACTGGCAGAATTTGGGTCAAACATGAAGTGTGAGTGTTGCTGCTCCAAAAACCTCAGCGCAAAATACTCAGCTCAGTTTAACATTGTCTTTGTCTCAGGTCTAAAACTTTTTACAGACACGCAGATGTTACATACGGTCAATCAACAATTCTGCACTTCTAAAATAAATTCTAATGAAATAAAGTACTGCATTAATTATTGCGGATGCTTGACAAAAACTTGAATATATCTGTGGTATTTTCATCTTTATTTTAACTGAAAATCAAACTAAATCTAAAGTGATAATGATATTAGCCAAAATTAGTTGGCTACTTTGTTGTTGTTCCAACTTCCTTTTGTTCCTATAAGTCTTCAGATTTATGCATAAGTTGAACATAAGCTCATTCTAAAGTCCAACACTGGTCACCATGGATATTCTGGGATATGTATCTTGCTTAACATGTGTTACTTTGTTACTTTATTGCAGATTTTTCATCTTGTTTATTCAGACAAAGGTGTTTTTCACACAACTTTGAGTGGTATCCGTGGTGGGATACTTTTTTAATAAGTTCTCCCACAAAGTGACAGTTAATTAAGGGCCTAGTCACTGACTGCAAGCAGAGATAAGTAGTGGTCTAACTTTTTCTAACTCCACACCCCCAGATTTTCTCATTTTCAAACTTGTTATCTTCAGCCAGAACCTGACTTAAGTGACATAACTTGAGCCAATTTATAAGATTTTATGGAGCTCCCTCTGGAGCCAAAAAAAAGGCTTTATAAACAACTTTTTCACATATGTGGTAGTACTCAGCGTTTGATGTATAAAAATTGTGGAGTTCCCCTTTTATAGAGCTTATGATTCTCTTTCATAGACACAGAGAACTCTAACTTTTAACTTCTGATGACATTTTAAATGAGCAACAGTAATTTTACATCTACTTCAGCGGACTAACTGTCTATGTGTAGGAGATTTTGGTTTCCATCACTGGTCAAAGCTGTATCCTAAAGGTATAGAGAATCAGACAGGGAGTCCTTGTGGCCTAATGGTGAAGACGTCCTTGGCTGCATGTCATACCACTTCTCTCCATGTTTCCTGTCTGCATCTGGACTGTCACAATCCAAAAAAAATCACATATGCTTGGATTTATGACACTGCAGTAACTAGTAAATGTCACTTTTGCTCACAGTGACAAATATTTGCCTTTCTGCACTTACAATCTCTTCTGCTTTCCCCTGTCAAACTTCATTCACTTTTTGTTGTAATATTTACACCCGTACTGTCACCTCTACACCTACATGCCCAAAATGATGGCATTTATGTCATGTAAGGGGTAACTACTGGAGACAGCCCCTATCATCTCATAATACCACATCATCATGACAGCCAATCAGTAGGAACTGCTGCTTCCCACTTGACTGAGAAATAGGAAGTCTGGCGTTTGGCTCATTAAGGTTAGCTGAGTGCTGTCTTACCCAGCGTGTCACAGGGTTCGTTCTTCCAGGAGCAGATGTCTAGCCCGGTGAGGAGAACAGCATGGTCATGCCGTTTACCACCTTTCCCCACCAAACCTGACTGCCACTGACAGAAACTGTTGAGGGACTGGTCTGCATGGTGATTTATGGTCAAACCCAGCTGGAAGTGAAGGGAGAGGAAAGGAGATGTAGAGTGACTGAATGAATAAATCAATCATGAGCATCCAGTGCAAAACAACAAGACTTTTTGCAGAATAAAAGGGTGAATCTACTCACAGGATCCTGTTCCAGTAGTAGCAAGCTAACCACCACAATGTTGATGTCTGTCCCAATGGTGCCATCTTTGAAAAGACTGGAAACCTGCAAAAAAAAGCAGAGAAAAAGTTTTTGGTAATAAACCAAATGTGCCAGATCTAATGTTCATGGATAACTGATTATCATATGCCTTCCTCCTCTAGAGAGAAATATAAAGTACCGTTCAACCTTAGGTAGGATGACTGTGCTATTGTTATCTGGGTTAATTTACAGGTACAAAAGCAGAACAAGCTCCACTTCCTAGGCCATGAAAATGTCTTGAACCCAAAAAAATTCAAGATATTAATGCCCTTACAACATTTTTGACCACAAAAGGCGAGAGAATGTTGACGGACTGCTACCTGCAAGGCAAGGGTTGAGTGACTGATGGAGACAGGCAAAAGTGTCAGTAGGCTACTTTTCGGTAACCCTGCTAGCTTGTCTACTTGTACTGTACAAGAAGGTGAAGAGGCACATAACACAACTGTTATTGGGAAGTTAATTAACCTCCGTACAGCAAAGAGAAAAACATATTAAAGTTATTTTACTTCTATTTAGTTTTTCAAAGCAAAACAAACTTGAAACAGACTACCACAGAATTTACCACAGAATTTTCTGATAAATTCTTCAATGTGTGGGTCTGTCACCCAGCTGAAGACTTCCACCAACTACAACTCTTCAAAATGTCTGACTGAAGAAACAACTCAGTACTACAAAAAATGCCATTTTCAATAACCAATACCAACTGAAATGTACACTATGTAATTGTACACAATTACGGCGCTTTTTTTAAAATAAAAACTCATAACACAACATCACAAATAAGCTAGCAAACATTAGTGCTAGCTCGGTTCATCAAGAGTCTCCCATGTTAGAAGAAAAGAAGAGAAAAATAGAACTAGAACTGGGAGATTAATAGCAATACAACTGGTTTTCCCCGTCTCTTCTAGCTTTTACTGTCTACCTACTATCTTTTGCTTTTTTTCCTACTCCCTTTTCTTCTCCCACCCTCACCATATTCATGACGGTGAGAACGTAGGTGGTGACGTTGTCTCTGCCGTGTTTCTCCAACATCTTCCTGTCTGCCACCACCAGGGTCTCCACATTCAGACCTCCCACCCTGTTGGAGTTGATGGGCGATCTCTTTGCCCTTCCTGGCCCTTCTGCCTCGGGCATCGCAAACTCATCCGGCATGATGAAACGGTCCTCAGCAGGAGGCTTGGGAGCGTCTACAAGGGCAAAAGGGGAAGGACGGAAGGGAGGAGAGACAGAGAGGGCATGAGGGAGAGACAAAGACAGAGAGAGAGAGAGAGAGAGAGAGAGAGAGAGGGAGAGAGAGAGAGAGAGAGAGAGAGAGAGAACTTGGCAGTGAGGGTCAAATGGATGAACCGTCTTTTTCCTGGCTCGTGCCGGGTGATAAGAGTACAGGCGTGGGTGCTGAAAGGCCAGGAAATTCACTCCCCACGCTGCTTCCTACCTCTCACCACTGGAGAGAAAGATGAAACTGTACACTAGCCTGAGGGCTGAATAGCCTCAGCCTGGTTTTGTGCCATTACAATAAATGCAACGCACTCAAATACTGAACATTTAATACACATGAATCCTCATATTAAACTGCTCTATAACAAATGTAACAACACTATTGTTATGAAATGCTAATAATACTACCATAATGCTGTGACAATACACTACTATCATGTTCTACCTGCGGTTTCAGTAGCTTTTCTACCCTAGCTGATAGAATCTGCATATCCTTCTTAGTATGAAGACGGTCAAATAATATTTAATTAAATAATAATGTTAATTAATACTGGAACAAAAAAATCACTGATTTTAGTCTAAAAATAATATCTTTGCAGATGTTATCATATTGTATTGTTAGTATAATTGCAACCTAACCATCCTAAATTACATTCCCACATTATATGCCACATCATAAATTTGTGTAATAGGTAAAAGATTTTCCACAAAATGAGATATAGAGATTTTTTCCATTTAATTTTAAGATTTTAATGTGACTTTTCCTGCAGTTTTTATTTCTGTGCCTGGAAATACTGTATAATCGTTCACTGTAGAAGATGCTGTGCATATTTCTCTATTCACTTTATTCACTAAAATGCATGTTTTATGTAAAATACTGATAAAGTTATGTAATTAAATACTTAAATTTAACAAGGTTAATCGATTTATTCATAATGGAGTTGCATGCGTGTTTAACCATGTGTGGATATGCAAAGCATTGATACATGTAGGACTATGCAAAGACATTGGTGCATAGTGTCCACTTCAGTGGAGGATATAACTTCTGTATAACATACAAAATAACATCTAAAAAAGCACAATAATTTAGCTTTGTTTTAAAGAATGGATAAAGGTTTTTAATTCTATTGTGATTAAATAATTAATGCATGAAAAGAGTCATTTGACAGACTTTACTTTACTATACTGGAAAGTATAACTTGTGTGAAACTTGAATAAAGAATTTTCAGTTGGAAAAGTATAAGGAATATAAGGTTCCCTTACATACATTGCTTGCGGCGTCCGCAGAAGTGTTGCCTCTGAAGCTTTCCATGTTGGTAGTCATGGTGATGCTCCTGCTGATGATGCTGGAGGTATGGGTTGACAGGTGTGGAAGAACTGTGGCTAGATGGGTTGCCAGATCTGCTGTGGACAATGTGTTCCGCTGAGCGTTTGTAGACTACATGCGGGTGGTGACCAACGGGGGCGCTGTAGTTATGTTGTTTGGCCAGATGCTGGGGTAGCGGTGCAATCAAATACTCCTCCTCAGACACACGGATCAAACCTGACTAGAAAAGACACATGAAGCAGGCATACACAATGAATAAATACCATGGATTATTCACAAGACCCCTCAAAATAGTTTCAGATAAATTGAACAAATATTTGATAGGAATGGACTAAACCCACTGAGCAGAGCAATATGTTTTCATTGTTTAAAATAGTGTATAGACATCCACGGGGTCAGAAGTATCAAATAGTTTCAAATGTATTAAGAACATGAACAAAGGTGAAATGTCGTTGTGTTCAATCTTATGAATTTATATATATCTACCTCATCATACATCT
Organism: Thunnus thynnus; assembly: GCF_963924715.1. Taxonomy (NCBI): domain Eukaryota; kingdom Metazoa; phylum Chordata; class Actinopteri; order Scombriformes; family Scombridae; genus Thunnus; species Thunnus thynnus. Next base: position 33,291,986 of record NC_089517.1, on the reverse strand, counting down.
TTATGTAAGATGTGTTTCTGTTACTCTGATGACGGCTATTGACGCTAAAACATGTTGGTTCATGGTTTTATCAAATTTTGACCAAAGAGTGATGTCAGTCTTTTAGTCTTCATATAACAGGTGGTGTAAATATTACATCATTATGTTTCTTAAGTTACTGCTTTCAACAATGTTTCTAACCTCCATAATGATGTAAAAACCTACATGTTGTGGTATCATAATACAGTCACATACTGTATACAGAAAAAACTACATTGGCATTTGCTAGCACACAGCTCCCCAGTCTCCCCTACAGCTTAAGTGTACCTGAAGCAACTCAGTCCCACCTATAATTACTACCCAGACCCCATCCTACCATCAGCAAATGTGAAAGACAGAATCAAAGTTGTGTGTACAACCAGAATCAGTTAAATCTGAGTTAGGGCTCTACTTAGCATTACTTGCTGTTGGCATATTTTGTTCAACCCCATCAATTAAAATATTGTGTTCCTGGCTTTGTTTCCGATAAAACATCTGCTTTTCTCAAAATAAAGCGTGTTATGTAATCCTTATTTTTCAGTATTTAATTCAATTTTGAAAAGCTTGATCGGGTAAAGTTTTTGAATTGGTTAATATAATTGAATAAGAATTTAAAACAAGGAAGATGATTAGTTAATGCAACGCTTGAATTATGATTCTGGGCTCTAAATCAACATAAAGAAGCCTCTTTTTTATTCACAACCTTGCTATTCATACATGGGATTTCCAACTTTGAAACAGTCAACTAATGTTTTATCTAATATCATCTTTATTGGAGGACGGCACAAACTGTTCTTCACTCATCATATCAACATACGATTTGACTTAATTTCACTGTGAATGACAAAATTTGAATGAATTCAGTGTTTGTTTGAAGGTTTTGCCCGCAGACGCAGTATGAAGCAAATGTCACAGCAGAAGACCACCTCAGTCTTTTGGGTCCCTGTTTTAGTCGAGTGGCCTTAACTGCCCTCCAAACTGAGTGGCTGAGCTACTGAACCTTAAACATTCCGTCTGACCACGGAATCTTACCTAATTCACTCCACGACTCGTCAAATGTACACAAAATAGCTGTGCAATCAATCATACGCACACACATACACACAGATACATCCAAAACACTCACTGAATTTATTCACACACACAAATAAACCCTTTGACCCAATGACCCCTGACCTTTTTGTGTGTGTGCGTGTGTCATCAACTTCCCCAGCAACCTACTGAAGTGTGTGTGTGTGTGTGTCAGCATGAGTGTGTGAGCCAGGACCCTGCTCCTGTTGAAGTGACCCCATTCCCCCCAGACTAGCAGGTAGCAAAATAAACACAGGCAGGACAAAAGGGAAGCCATGGTGGGGCTCTTGTTGTCAAAACAGTGCCTGGATACATGGCAGGCTGCCATCATCAGCCCCATCCATCCATCCATCCATCCATCCATCCATACATCCATCCAGCCATCCATCCATCTATCCAGTCCTCTAACCATCCAGCTGCCAACACATCCTTTCATCTGTCCATAAATCATCGTCTCCTCCCATCAATCTTCCATGGTGCAAAGGGAAGTTTTACAGGAAGTTAACTGTCAGACTTCATTATTTTGACTACATGTTAGGTCCACATGGTCTAGTGGTTGGGAGTTTTGTTCTCCAACTGCAGTGTCAATGGTTTGAACCCCAGCACATCAATACTTGCCAAAAACAACCTTGAGCGAGATGCTTCGCAGCTACCTGCTCCAGCGGATTCGCACTGAAAGGCTGAACCTGCAAGTGCTGGGTGGAAAGAAAACTTCCCCTACAGAGTTATGAATAAAATATATCAAATCAATGACTTGAATTAAGAGGAGAGAGCAGGTCCTTGGCAAAAAAAAATAACTGCAGCTTCCCAAAATAGATTGGAATTCAAAACACATCTTAAGGAGGTCAAAGGAGGTGTCTTCCATCAGCACACACTGCTGTTGCTTCTCATTTGCCCATCTTTTCATCTATCTTTCTGTCTGGCATTTACAACAGACCTGACCTGCAAAAACGTACACCCCATCAAATATTCCTCTTTTAAAGATGAAACCATTTTAATTTTTTATTATCTGACAGCTACTTCGGTCAAACGATATCAGTGTAATTATCCTGCAACCATGGAGGATAATTTCACTTGTTTCAAGGGAACTTTTTTCCCTCTCAAGTAGCATCTTAGAATCATTACACTGACCTTATCAAAACAACATTCAATTAAGTTTTTTAAACCTTAATATGAGATTATACGGTATTAAATCTTCTTTAGATTATCTTTTTGCAGTACATATCATCTCATTTGCCACCATACATACGCTAAATACTTACTGACATACCCCCAAACTGGCAGCCACCACATTCCAACAATAAAACTATAAAAGCTCCGACTGTCTGAACTTACTTCTTTAACTTACAACTCGCATTCCTTACATCTCCCTCTCTCTCTCTCTCTTTTGCTGCGTCACCACATCTGCCAGCTGTCCACTTTCTTTTCCAGCAGTTAGCAGATGGAAGTGTCTGTAATGATAATGACAGGAAATGAATTCCATCTGCGGGGATGGTAATAATGGTGCTGTGTGTGTGTGTGTGTGTGTATGTGTGTGTGTGTGTGTGTGTGTACAATTTTAATTTTCTTTTGTCAGCCTGTTCTGTGTGTTTTAGTGAATTCCAAAGACAGAAAAACTAATAAATAATTCAAACATTAGGAGATTTACTCAGTTCTCTGTACTCACAATGCACAATGTATTTCAACTGTGATGTTTCATTTTTTTAACAGTTAACTGCCTTTAAGACCTGTCAAACAAACAAAATATTACCTACTGTAGCTTTAAGTAGAACCTCATCAGCCCTTAAATTGTGAAGTAAAGGTTGATTTGTAGTTGTGTGTTAAGGAGCTACTGTAGGTTACACTGGAGCTGATGTGGGCCTCCTCCAAAATATTACTACAAATTGGGGCTACACCGGCTACAGACATGCAATGTGGAGGCTGGCAGTATTGTGATTGGTCAGCTGGGCTGTTTATGTTTTCAAGTTTCCAAAGTGCGTAGAGAATGTTGATACTGAAGGCAACATGAGAAGGTTAAAGACACTCTTGGTAGTCTTCTGTTTCTTACATCTAGCAAAGCCATTTGTGCTGCAGACCTTCTGCTTACTAGATTTCTTCATCTGGCCTGAACCCCATTAAATGGACTATAAGCACTTTCTCACAGTGCTGTAATACAACTTTTGTGACACTTTTGAATAAGTTAACTAAGAAGTAGTATTTGCTTGTACACTTAAAATCTCTTGTCTGACTATGAGGCCTCATAATTCTTAAAGCAGCTTTAGTCAATATTTGTATGTTAGCAAAGCATCACCACACTTATGTGAAAGAGCTCACAGAGACTTATCACCCAACTCTGCAGTTCCTGCTTTATAGCATCTTTCAGCTCATTGTTTTGGTTTTACTGTTTTGTTTCATTCCATCGCTTTCATCATGTTGTCTTCGGCCACAGCAGGCAGCTGTTTTCTGCCAAAAAAAAGCTCTAAAAACCTAATGTTCACTACCTGCTCAAGACAAAACTAAACTAAACATACCAGACTAGTGGATGAACATAGTGGAGCATTTAGCAGCTAAAGATCCAGACATTTCCCTCAGGAGTTGGTGGAGCGTATAACAGAGCTAATAGGAGAGGGAATATTGGACTTGCTTCATATCTGCTGGATGAGTAAATAAACAACTGTTTTCTAATACATTCTCCAAATTAATTTAAAACATGATAGTATGTCAATGTTGTGTTTACAGCTTATTTCCGGTGCCCTGGAGTCTACACCTGCAAAATGATCTAAATTTAAATTCTGTTTGTACTAGCCACAATTCAGTTAACACAGGTGCAGTCAAAGACATCAAATTACTGAATGCACTGTTTGACTGACAGCAAATGCAGTCCAATACACCAAAACATATAAAATGTGCCCCAAGGGTGGATATTTTTAATCATGCATCTTGCAGATCTACATTATTCCTAGAATCAAACTTTTTTTCAACTGATTTTCTTGCCTGTCTCATTTTGGTAACAAAACCCTCAAGAAAAGACAAACAGTGATCAGGTAGCGAGCTGTAATACATTTAATGATGTGCAGTGTGTAAGATGAAGATGAGCCGTATAGAGTTTCACAGAGTTTTACAGATGCCCTCCTCAGAAGCAGAGAAAGGCCAGCTGCACCACTGATACGCAGACCTCTAGTTATCTCTGTACATTAACACTTGTAAGACTTGGCTAGATTAAAGGGATGAGCGCTCTCTGCTAAACACCGGTTTACTTTCTTCCCACGTTTACATGCAGACTCACACATTTCTCAAACTCATATTCGCACAGTAACATTCCAGGTTGACCCTTTTAGCTCTGATCAGCAATGGGACTATTTTCTACATGAGGAGAAACTCTTTCAGGTCTCTTTCCTTTTATATAAGCCACAACAACAACTTACTGGAACTACTCTCAACCAAACCCCTGTGTCACTTTGGCAACATAACGGTTTATGACAGGGGAGACGGCATCTTTAGCTTGTCTCTGTATAAACTGCAGCCTCTTTTAAGGTTTCCTACCATGATATTATAAGTCAAATGAGTAAGTGCTTACATGCTGTTAAAGACTAGGGCCGAGCAGCGAGAAGCCCCAAGCTGGTGATTACCGAGCTCTGAAGCACATCTGCACTCTAGCTCAGCGGAGAATCACGTGAACACAGTGTGTGGTGAGAGGGGGAAAGAAATCAGACACGAGCAGAGAGGCCCCTCAGGCACCTAACTTATTCAATAGAATCATCATCTGAATAATTATAGTTTGCTCAAGTGAATTATGTGTCTTTAAAATGGGGTAAGAAATGGGTAGTGAAGAGATGGTAATTTTGGATCTTCTAAAAGAAAACAGCACAGTAGAAAAGAGCCAAGCAGCAATGACAGGGCATAGCATCGGCTGAGTTTCTCCTCCCATAACTTCAAATGACTGTTTCACAGGAGCATTCATAGAAATACGACAGGATTGATGAGCTGCTACCGGGCCATTTACAATCACTCCATTAGTGATAGCATGTCTAGATAACCCTCTTCATGTACTACTGATTAGGATCACAACGTGTCAATAGCCCAGGGTATTTCAGTCCTTGTTTGGCCTCGCTAATTGTCTTTGAACAACCTACTGACACCCTTTGAGCATGTCTAGGGAACACAGCAGAGGTGGGCACACACAAAGACAGAAACTGATGGTGTTGGATGAGTCTTTTGTCAGTTGGAGCCTTTGGGCACGGTCCCACTCGTTATCCCGTGTAGACACAGCAGGGAACAGGAGGACTACTCCCACACCAGCCCATACAAATGGAAATGTCCTCCTTCAAAGTGCTGTTAATTGCACTCTAACTGGGTTACAGTGCAGCTATAACACTTTTACTGACTGAGAGATGAACTGCTGCTGCTATGATGCAAATGATGTAAGGGTGAAATTTAAATGAACTTTAAGGTTTGTAATTCTGGTGAAATTCGCATAGATGTGTTGGGGATTTGTGTGAGAGCAACTTTTCAGTTTTCCAGCAAAGGGCATCCAGCTTAGTAATTGTGCCTAGGGCTAGATAGGTGGAGGTGACATGGGTGAGATGGGAAGTCACACCCTAACACCCAGAGGAGCTGAATGAACTTGAGGTTTTAAAGGACAGGAAAAAGGAAAAGAGTGGGTCATCATACCCAGTGACAATAAATTGGTACATTCACAGTCAAGAGTTGATTCTGTCAACAATTTCACCCAAACTAAAAAAAAAAGGTCTGACAGTTAAACATGGTCTGACATTTCCATACATTTCCAATATAAAAACAATGTAGAGGCCCATTGAAATCAGTGCTGTTTATAGGCTTCAGGTCAGTTTTCATCATGGTGAACCATGTTACATTTTCAATGAGCTCCTAGACATGAACATCAGGTTGTCACCATCTGAAACAACCTCTCCACACACCATTTTAACATTGGAATTGGGAGGGATGCATTCGATAAATTCTGTAATTTTCCTAACCCGACATTCACACCCACTTCAGTGCATGAAGTGGGTGTGAATGTGAAAGTGATTGGCCGGGGTGAGAAAGTAACCAGTGTCTGAACTTTTCTTTTAAGCTCTTTTCATTCTTTATTATTTCTGTCATTTTTGTGTTTACAACCAAGTACAACACTATGATCACCTTCCAGGAGAAACTGTCTGAAAATGTGCACCCCATATTTATCTAATTATTGCATCTTCCCCCATTTCTATGACGACCGTCTTTTCACTTCGCCTTTCAGTGTGGACATATTGAAAAACACTTTTGCCTTCCAACATGGTTGGACGCCACATTGTACAAAGTTCTTTTTGAGCATATCCCAGCCCTCAGGCTGGTTACATGCTTCTTCTGACAGGCACGTTTAGAAGGTTGGAAAGAGGGGGGCCTTCGCTGCCCAATTTTTCTGAAACTGAAAATCTGACAGTCACACTTGCTTTCTGCAGCGATTGGCCAGGTGTAAACAGGTGTGAAAAGCTTCAAGTGCTCTGCAAATTGTTTTTTCTACATTTTTACATTCCTACTTTGGCTACTATCCATGTGTGACTATTGAACTTCACTGTTTGCCTCTACAGTATGTTAGCAGTGATGGAGGCAGTGTGCTTTCTGAAAGGAGATGGGACAATTGTGAGCAAAATCTGGATCAGGTGCTGAACAGCCGAGACATGATCTGCATCAATAAATTATCTTTCCCTTTGCCTGCATTCCATGTTTTTGCAAACATGTAACGTGTATACATGCAGTACATAACAAACAATGACTATAGATACCATGAGCAGGTATCCTAATGTGGTCCCTTGTTGAAATAATGACAAACTCCTGTTTAACACATCTAACTAAAACTTAAGGCACAGCATCCCACCCAAAACTCCACATCCCTTCTAGTTTTACATGGACACTAGTGAAAGTATCCTCACTTCAACAGTCTGAAGTGATTTAAGCCTTCATCAGAACTGGAATGGAGACTTCAAGGACTCCACTATGATGTGACAACTGGGGCTGAAAGGTTGCCACACTACATGCCAATTGAGGGCTAGATCTTAAATGGTAAACAGCACTACATTGTATTTAAAACACAAACTTTTATATTAGCCTCTGTCCTGGCCAACAAAGACTGAAAAAACTCCATAAAACAATCCAAAAATACAACTATTACACTTTAATAACTCACCAAACTGCTTGTTAGTCCTGGCAGCACCAGGTCTACTGTAAGCCTGGACTGTTTTGTCACAGCACTAGTGAATGTAGCGCATTGGTGACAATAGTAGGTCAGATTTGATGTATGGGCTCTGTTTGTAGAAGTTGCAGCATCCACTTGAAGACTTCAACACTGGCCATTAGTCTTATGTGAGAAAGACCTTGCACAGACCAGAAAGGACACACACACATACATGGACTCTCTGTTTTTTCTCTCTCTTTCACACACACAGCATCCCACACCCATGCTGAGAGCCTGACCCCTCTCTCCTGCTGGCATCTAACACTGGGCACTACATCACTGTCAGCGTCCAGACCACCAGGGAACGGCTCCGGGCCACTCTCCTCTTGTAGCGCCAAGCTCTGAGCTCCTCTGCGGCCCAACCCAGTCACTGAATTATGGCCAAACCAGAGAGGCACATTGTAGTGGGGAGACATTCCAATTTGTTGGCCTTTACAGAAAACGGACAGGTACAAATGGCCCAAGCACTAGCTGGAAATCAGTCATTCAAGTGTCATTTTGGGTCTGCAAAACCTGAGGGATTTGGACATTCACACACACATCATATGTTGTTTCTTTTCCCAGCCCTGAGGATGAGTAATCATATATTGTCTCAGCTCCATGAGGAGTCTAATGGGATTACAACATCTACACATGTTAAATATTCAAACGGAGTAAGTGAGTGTGTAAATGTATGCCTTTTGGCCAAATACTCTTATTTTCCAGATGTAGTTTACTGACACTTTTTCAGATATTTGCATGTCATTTCAAAATCCCGTATTGCTGTTTTGGACTAAAACTGCCTTTTAAATAATCAATTATTCCTAAAATACATATTCAATTTTACAAAAGGAAAAAACAAGAGGCTTTGAAGCCAGCAGCAGTTGTGCAAGAGAAGATGTCACATTTTCCAAACAAGCAATAGACCTCAACCCCTCATATATTCACAATGTGATGTTTTCTACAACCACAAAGCCCTCCGGAGGATACAGTACATCCAGCATCAATAGCAGAGTCCGGGAAAGGAGCAAGCCTCTTTTTCACACCCCAGGGAGCTCTGTGCTTGGTGGAGACAGACAGAGGTCGTAGGTTGTGCTCCCTCTTACAACAGTTACTGGTGGTTGCTACAACACGCGGCACCGTGTCAACTACAGCCACCAGACAGCAGGCCTGATCTGTGCTGCCTGAAAAGATGAAGGGGACTGGAGGGGAGAAGAAAGGAGGTGTGTATTGACACTTCCCCTAGTGTTTTTTTTTCCTCTCACACATGGGTGCACACACATACATTTAAGTTGTAAACTGTGATACCTGGGGGTGTTGGGTCATTAGGCCAACCCCTGACAAACATCCAAGAAGTCTCCCGAGCTCATTTAAGTCAAACCATGGTTAAAAATGTCACCACAAACACGTGAGGTTAGTTTGTAATGTTTACTGAGTTTGCATTATTAGAAGCTCACAGGGATTTAAGACGTGTTACTATAGAAATGTCAACAGAGGAAACTGAAGGCAAAGGCAACCAGGGAAGGAAAATGAAACACTTTGACTAGATCAACCAGCAAGTCTATGAAATCTGCAGAAACTACAGACAAAGTGCTCTTTGTTTTCTCTTTCTTTATCTCTCTATCTTCCTGTCTGTAGAAGCCAGCCAAATATATTGCGTATCACCAACTACACTTCAAACATATGATGTCATCAAATCAATCAATGTCACCTGCTGAGCCAAATCCGACTGTATCAGACAGATCCCAACACATCTCTTATCATGATACATTTAGTTGCTTGATGGTGGTCTAAATAATCAGCTCTGTCGTGTGAATTAGTGCTTCTGCACATACTCCCGGAAGCTTAATAATAATAACAATAATTTCCTCTGACATCAGTGGAGGCATTGTTTATTTCAGGCAAGATGGCAACTATACCTCACTGTGGGAAATTCTTTAAGTTAACCAGCTGCTTCCAACAACAATGTCATTTCTTACAGTTCAATTGTTCATCTGTTCTGCATTTGCTCTCAACAGGGTACCATGTATTGCTTTAAAAAACCTCAACTGACATTTTTTCTTGTGTTGTATCAACCTGTAGCTATGAAGACTCAGAAAATGCTGGAGGAAAACTGATCCCATGAATTTTACCTATTGGACACTCTGAACCTGAGAGCTCAGTTTCCAGAGAGCCCAACCTGTCTCTGACCTGGCCTTCAGGGGCTTGGGAAAGGTCACAGTAAAGGTCATGGTCAGCTCTGCCATGACCTGACACAGCCAGGCTGACACGGGGAGAATCCAACAATGAAATGCTGCCAAGTCATGAATAATGACTTGTAATTTATAGCAGCCACAGGGAATGTCCAAAATATTGCAGCTAGTGTATTTCTGTAAGCCCGCTTGTGTCCTAGATATGGCTCCACAGCTAAGTGATTTGAATGCTGATATCTGCAGGGAAAAGTTGTTCTGATAACCTTCTAAATGAGACTATTTGTTGCTGCACAGATTTCTCACAAGGTACTGCATTTTATGTTCTTTTCCCATGTATGTTATACTGTATGTTTAAAGTGAATAAAAATGGCGCAATATATCTTAATATATGTAGAAAAAATTAGTCGATGAATCAATTATTATATCTATTCTGATCATCGAGTCATTGTTTAAGTTATTCATCATCCACAAATGTCAACGGTTTGAGTTTCTCCAGTCTGAGGATTTGCTTCTTTGATCTTTTATATCATTGTAAATTGAACATCTTTGAGTGTTAGACATGAAGATGGTGTTTTTCAGGTCTCAGAAATTGTAATGGGCTAGTTTTAACTATTTTCTGACATTCTAAAGTCTAAACAAGTAATTGGTTAATTGAAAAAATAACTGACAGATTAATTGATACTTAAAATGATCATGAATGACAGCCCTAAATATATCACATATGCAATATAAAAAAAAAACTAACAATATTCTCAATATTGTGAAGCCTCAGATCACTGTCTTCTGTCACTGATTCTTTCACAAGCTGCTAAAAAAGGAGTCAAATTTCTGATTACACTGAGGATGTATATTCTGACTACTTCCCTCACAGGGGCGAGCACAGGCTTGGTAGTGAAGGACTCAGATCCGCCCTCGTCACCCCCAAGAGAAGAATCCTATCCTGGAAAGGGGCTGGGAGGACAGAGGGGAGCTGTAAATCATTCCCCTTCTCTGCATTCACATGAGTGGCGAGCAGCTCTGAACTTGCACTACACAGTAAGAACCTGTGAGAGTCCAGGTCGACACAAACCCCCACCCGACCGCCCACCCTACCACCCGCCTCCTCCCCACACCCAAGCAGAGAGGATTGGGGTCAACCAGCACAGAGACCTCAGATGAGAAAACCTCAAAAGAAGAAAGCAAACTTAGAGAGGACGCCCCCCACTCCCTCCCTCCCCTCTCCCTCTCTCTCTCTTACAAATCAGAGAGCATTACATATGAAACAACATCCTTTCATCTCTCACGCAAAAGAGAGACTGACAGCTTCATTTCACTCAAAAACATGAGCGTGGTGCTTTATAAGGACAGAGAAAGTAATTAAAAACCAACAAATAACACCATGTTTAATTAACAGGGATTTACAGTAGAAAATCCCTCTTTGCCAGTCATCCATCCCGCCTTGCTCTTAATACCATCTCGCCCTTCATTTGAACAGCTGAATCTCACTTCCATCTGCTTGACCTGGACCAGGGTGAATGTTTAGTCCCAGTAGCTGGTGCTGACACCTCTGCTGCTATTAAAAAGCAGATTCAAGTCCAAAAAATCCTATTTCAGACACTTTCTTTTCCCCTTCCCTCCTCTTTCCTGCTCTCTGTTGAAAGGAGACATTGACATGAAGAACGAGGAAGCTCTCGTTCTTTCTTTCTCCCCCTCTCTTGCTCTCACCCCATTTCTTCTCCAAAGCCCTTTGACTGAACAGAGTCCATCTCTCCAACTCTCTATAAAGAGACCAACCAGCCTCCCTGGGAGCTTCCACCCCAGACAATGAATTCACATTATTCTTGCACAACACTTTCTCTCTCTACCCCTGCGGTCCCGGCTCGCTTCTCATTCATTATTTCACCCTCTTTGCTTTTTTCTCTCGTGTCCTTTTTTTTTTTTTTTCTCCCCCCTGGATTTCCTCGTCTTCTTCTCTTTCCCTGACTTTCTTCCTCTCTAGCATTGTTTTTAATCCCACCTTAATCTCTTTCTTAACCCCCGTCGCTGCATCGAGCAGACTTGAATGGCTCTTTCCTCATTTGTACTTAATCCAAATATTCTGGACAGAGGGTTAGATGAAAGGCAGGGGTTAACTGCTTTCGTTGTTCTAAGCCTCACAGTGGTCTAACAACACACACACAAACACACACATACACACACACACACACACACATTGATGGACTAAGAGAAACAGATAGAAGGAGGAGGAAAAGGCCCAGATCTCCCTTTTGATGCACTTGTCATTACATCTCATTTTATTCTTTCCCCTTTTACTTTTCCAACAATGCTGCTCATCTTGCCTGAGATATAAAAACATGAGTCCACTTAACGGGCCGAGTGAACATCCGACATGGCCCTGCAGTCACACTCAGGAGAGGAAGAAGACCAAAAAAAAACTAGGCAAAAGCTTGGGAGGAGTAAAAAATAGATCAAAGCGTTCATCGCAGCCCATTCAAATGCAATCACGACCCAATCACATTGTGTTCTCGCAGCGCTTTTAAGAGAACGGGTCAGTGGTGTTTTATTGTGAGTGAGAGCTAGCCTAATGAAAGGGACAATGCGAAGATTAGCAGTGCCAGCCAGGCGGCTCAAACTTCACCCTGGCTTTAATTGCTGCAAACAAGAGGAGATGTAGAGGCAGGGCAAACAGAGGACAAAAGAGCAGGGCAAGCGCAGGAGGAGGAGGAGGTAAGAGGAGGTATGAAGGCTGGATGATAAATGGAGGTACGGCTTTTATGGAGGTGTAGTGTGTCCATCTGGTCCAGGCTGGTGTGGGATGTGTCAAGGAATGCGTGTGTGCTGGTGGGCCAGAGGGTCTAGGCACCTCATAAACCACAAATGAAAGCAGAGGATCTTGTAATTACAGAGTCCTTGTGGTTTCAAGAGAAAAAAATCTTTATCTTGAATGTGAGGAGTTCACAACTGTGGGCAAAGCAACCAATAAGTCCATACTTAAAGGCCCAGCATAGCATCACTGCCCAGAGCAGGTCTGTTGTGGCTGAGTGAGGAATTATGACATCACAAATTCTGTGATTTTGTTTTTGCTCAGAAATAAAGCAAATTCAGCTTAGGAGTTTGGGAATTATGCTTTATCACTTTCTGTCTTTTGAGTGTTAGAAGAAAAGATCAATATCAATCTTATGTCTGTAGGTTAAGTGTTGAAGTCTGGACATATTAGCTAGTTTAGCATGGAGGCAGCGGGAAACAGCTAGCTAACCTGTCTCTGTATAAACACTTCTACAGAAGACTAATTAACATGTTACTTACATGTATCTTGTTTGTTTAACTCATTAATTAACAGAAATGTAAAAAATGACATTTCAGTGAAGTGATACTTCATGACAAACAACAGTTTATCCATCCACCGAGTACTTCTATGCAGCATCTCCAGCTATGGTTATGATGATGACCTCTAAAATGACAAAATGTCATTTTTACATGTATGTACACATTAAACAAACAAAATACATCATATTAGTGAGCTTTAGAGCTGTTGGTAGGAAGTTTTTTTTGTTTGTTTTTTTCGCTTTGAAAGGCTAGCTGCTTCCAACGTTTATGCTAAACACATTCTGACTCCAGCTCTGTACTAAACTCACAGGTCGATATTATTCTTCTTCTCTCACTTTCTGAAAGAAAGCAATATGCATATTTCCCAAAAATGAGATTTTACATTAATATTCATATACACAGTACACCAGTGGGTGTGGTGACTGCAGGAATCTGGAAATACCAGTGACCAAAACTTAGCATGGATGCATAAACAAGGCAACAACATGGAAAATGTGATGAAGACACTTTTCCACAAGGCAAAACAAACAGTCTTCCACTTTTAGTGCTGGTGTGAACAGCTGGGCTGACTGTTCACCATGTCACTTTCAATATGGATCTATGTGCGGACACGTTGTCATCAACAAGTTAGCAAAATTAGTTCCTGCAGGAACTGGATGATGCTGTTGATTTTTAAGCAAGTACACATGACAAATATCCACAACATGTTAACCATAGTCTTCCCAAGATTGTGCTCTGGGTGCTGGCTCTACAATTAACAGTTAACTGGATTATGGCCTTTCTTCATCAGTGTAGTTTCTCTCCTCTTCTCTCCTTTCACATTCTCTTGTTTTTCCACTCCTCCCATTGTTCAAAGAAGTACTTGACAAAGCACTAGAAAACGATGCTTACTCTCATGGGCAATGATGTCATTTTGCAGTTCACCCATAGTATTACCAAAGTCTTAATTGTGCCAACAATGCTGCATCAAAATAATCTGATTATTAAAGGAACAAAGGCTTTTAAAGGCATAAAGGCAAGGAGTTTGAGGTAGAGATTGAGCCCAAAATCTTTTGAGTGAAAGCCTTTTATTTCCAGTATTCCTATTAGTGTTTTTGAGGTAATGTAAAATGGTTTGGAAATGTTTCATCCACCCAAGGGATGGAGAATTTTCTCAAAAACAAGGAGAAAGCATGTAATCCACTTAAGGGGATAACCATGTAATCAATTTTAGCTAAAAAATATATAACAAGTGTAGAGTTTTTTCACATGAGAAGAGCTTGCAATGCCAACAGGAGCCCCAAGGAACCAAGAAGTTGCTGGCAAACACTTACCAGCCCAGAACAGGTCGATATGGCTGCCGAGGAGGCCGACAGGTTGCGGATAAATCCCTGATACAGGCAGTTGTCAAACTCTGCATCTTCGAACACCCTGACGATGCCATCCGAGCCCAGAGTCTGCACAGTGAACCCTGGGCCAACCACAGAGGACGGACGCAGGTCCAGGTGCATGTGTCGCCCGAAGGCAGAGAGCCGGTAGTGCAGAGACGAAGAGAGGGACCTCCTGCTGCGATGGCTTCGCCTGGTCACATCGTGGGTCAGGTATCCTCCCTCAGCGTCCACCTCCACCGGGGTTACAAACACATAGTCTGAGGAGGAGAGAGATGGACAAGAGGTCAAAGGAAAGTCGCTCTTTGACTTGAGTTATGTTATTTGGCGTACACACTTTCTGACATCCTGCTTCATCTCCTTCTGCTTCAGCTATATCTTCAACATTTCCCAGAATGTATTGGGCCAAGGAGGAGTGTGAAAACTTGCATTTAGCTCTTGCTTTTACATGTGAGTGGAGAGTGACAGTGACGCCATACTTACAGTATGAAAATAAAGGTCTATCTATCTAGTAATTGCTTTTCATTCTGGTTTTATTACTGAAAAAAGATATTTTTAGATAGTTGAAAAAAGTTCTGATATCAAATTTAGAATTGACATGGTCGCATTAAGCTAGTTCTATCCACAAATGCACCCAAAAACACAAGGTACATCACCAACAGGTTTAAGAATTGTCCACAGGAAACAAAATCACAGACACTAAACTGACAAGCTTGTGTTCGGGTGAAGGGTTCAGTGCTCGACTGTTGCCCAGAGCGCAGCACATCATATGTATCACAGATGGTTTTTAACAGTAGCCTTGAACGCCAACATCATACTTCCATGGATGTCAGATATGGGTCAAAACTTCAGAACCAGAGGTTGTAAATATATGATGTCCTGATTTCATGCAGTTGTCATGGAGTTCCAGTCTAATAAAATGCAAAAATTATTTATTCACTAACCATTTCAATAGAGTAGAGCAGTGGGAGGCACTTTATGATAGTAAAGGCAGAAGTTATAACAATTCCAGAAGTTTCCTTCTTGCATTGTTTCCTCTCTCTTTCAGCCTAGTTGATTCAACAAAGGTTTTCTGCATGTTGATCACCCTCCTATGCAGTGTCTGCCGGGAGAAGTCCACCTCCCTTCTTCACTCAGTAAATCAAAGCACACAAATCATCTCAACTTGCCTCCATGGTTTCTACAGGACAAAGCAGCCAAGAGGGAATCCCTAAGTGTGCACTGCACTCATTGGTCGCTACTGCAGTAGTGTCAGCACATAATAAATATATTTTTTACCACATAAACATGAGATATGTCACCCCATTTGACACTGAATTTGTAATATTCCTAATTGATTCTTTGAAGATCATGGTCTTCCCCACTTTGAGAACCACTGGTCATATCACTGAGCCCATCACTGCCATATATCTCATTTAATTCCCAATTTCTCTCTCTCTACAAACATGGAATCATGCCAGCTGGAAGAAACATTCATAGATGTCAAAAGATAAGTACTCACCATGATTTAATCCGTGGCTGTTGCTGGAAGAATAGCTGGCCGAAACGGTGTGGGAGGAGTGTGAGCAGTAAATGTGCAGCGTCTGCAAAAAAATTATAATAATAATTGGACAGGTAGCAACAGGTTGCAAGCACTGGAAGGAGTGGAAGCCAAAAAGGTGATAAATGGAGTTCCTCTGTTGAAACATGAGTTGCACTTTTGTTTAATTTGGGATGACAATCACTTGTCTGACTTTTCACCACAATGAATGACAACAGCAGTGCAGACAAAGTGCAGTTTGTTATTGACATAAACCATGCTGAAAAGAGACAACTGTTTGTTTTAGTCCAAAACTAAATAGGTGCAGGTGTTGGATTTAAGAGTGTGTGCATTTCTAATTAAGTGCCACATGCCTTGATAATATTCCAGGACAAGAGAGTGGAGAGGAGCTTGACTGAGGTGCAGCCGACCAGCGGGATGGGTAAAGTCCATATCAGAAGAAAAAAGCAATCCATGATGATGGCATGCAAGCTTACAACTCCTCCGTTACCTCCTAAAAGAGCGCAAAAGTAGTAATAACCTGCGGTATCGCATAATGCAATATGCACGCATTGTTTGGTGTTTCTGTTCTTTGCTCGTTCAGGTGAAGTCGGCAGGTTGCAGCAACCGGTGGTGCGCACTCATGAGTGTGTGTGAGTGTGTGTGTGTGTGTGTGTGTGGTGTGTGTGTGTGAGGAGGAGCAGCAGCAGGTAGCAGAGTCGGGGAGCACCAGGAGGAGCGCTGACTGAGCACTCAGCCCGGCTCTGTGAGAGTCGGCCTGCTGGATGGAGCACTAGTCAGCGGCCAGCAGCCAATCAGCGCGCAGCATCATTTACCACGCGTAGATAAAAGAGAAGAAAAAGAGATTCTCCTCTTGGCAGCTGCACGACTGCTGCCTTCAGGTGCCGCTCGTACATTTCTTTTTAGAAGTTTAATGGTTTCTTCAGATTTTCTAAATTTATATTGACAGAATGAAGTGCGGCAAAAATAAATCAGAACAATGACTGACTTCAGGCCGACAATCATTTGTCATTCTTCCAGTTTTTCCAACTGTTATAAACTTTAAAGACTACGTTTGAGAACCGTCAGATTTGTTGTAAAGATTTCATATCCCCTTTCAGTCAAGAAATATATAGATTGGCCAGATGGTGGTGCTCTAACAAGGAATGTTGTTTTGGCCTATAAATCTAGAAGCATGAAGTCTAGGTGGCAAATGACAAAAAATGTCTCAAATCAAGGTCCACTTATTTGATTGGTTTGGAGCTTTCTACTGTATCACGTGGTCATCACCATAAACATACTGAGATTGTTCTGTTGTCTTGTCAAATGTAGATATTAAATCTACCATCTGTGGGACTTCTCATCCATGTTGATTTATGAGACAAGCTTGAAAGTGCATCCTCAACATGAAAACAGCAATTGACAATATAGTTTCTGTTGTTGTTAGAAAACATGTAGTAAGTGCTTTCAAGGTCCACTTACTACATGTTTTCTGGAGCTTTTGACCGTATATTCAACATATATTATATTACATATACATATATTGATTTTTGCGTCAGCTCTGACAGTTTTCTCTCCCTTTTTCCAAAGTTACAGGTTTTTTTTTACAAGTTATACTGTATATTTTAATACCCTGCACTTGAAAATTGTCTGTGCAAATGAACAAAACAAAATGAAAAAACATACTGCAAATGTCAACATCAACACCAAAACTCATCAGGGTGTGTCATGCCCACACATTTGGTCACGGTCCATGTGTAATGGCAACTTTTAGTTTTATTGTTCTACAACTTTGTTTCAGTCTCGACAAAATTTTGCAGACAAGATATTTCATTTCCTACATCTTCTTTGTATCGCACATTTGTTATGTTTAGTTGCTGGGCTGCACAAACTAGTAAAGGATGCTGCTTAGCCATTCTAGCATTACATGATTATTTGCAGGACTCCCTGAAGTATGTCTGACCATATTAAGCAGTGTTTCATCTGCAGCTGTGGAACTGTCAGCGAAATGTTTTATGTTCGGGTTGAGAATGAAATGATGCTTTCATCACATTATACCAACACACTGACAAAAACAATACAACAATGCACTGAGTAAAGCCTGTGCCCAAAACAAGAACAAATGAGGACAAATGCACATGATCACAATAAAACTAATACAAGCCGTAGCTTTAAAAAAAAGCATTAAAGATGATTTATGTAGGGTTTGTTGTAAATGTGGTCAGCATATGTTTTCTAAAAAGTTTGCAGCCCATTAGAAAGTGATTTGCTGTTTCTAAAATTGACACAAAACATTTTCTGCAAGCATGGACTTTCTAGGGTCACTCAGCTTAATATTTTTGACATTTCTGACAACACCTGAAGGCAGCATTGTGCTGTACTCAGTTCTTCCTCCTTTCAGCGGTGTTCTACAAGTCAGTTAAACCAGCCAAAATGGAGTCATATTGTTGAAGCGTTTAAGAGTCATATGGTTAAATCTGACTTGTTAAAGGGACACTTCACTGGCTGGTATTGTAAAGCATGTGTGTAATCCTAATTGTTGTGAACAGGTGGTCCTGCAGTAGCCTTTTCCATTCCAGTGGCTGGCAAACACCTGGATAGGTTAGTGGAATGCACCGACAGACACACTGCTGAAGTGTACAGCCAACTCACTACACAGATATTCACACTCCGTCGAGCATAATAAGGCTTCTCACAGCTCTTGCCAGCTTTTCTGGCAGGGCACAAAGTGCTGCCCGAATGCAACATCACCAATAACCCCTCAATATTCTCATGGGGCTTAAGAATGTCTGCGCTACTTAATCCTGTGTTTAGAGTATACTGACCAAATCACCCTTTGTGGAATTTTTTTTATCTGCTACGCTCTTAGACCTATAGTATTACAACAGGGTGCTGTAGGAACACTTCGTTGCGATAGTTTTACAGCACATAATCTTGCAAAAAGCATCGTATAAAGGGTCAACCCTATGCATTTATTGATCTTCATGATGATTTTTATCATGCAGATCAAAGATGATCAACTAGCACAGGCTTCCTTGATGTGTGAATTCAACACCGTCCCACATTGCATAATCTATCCAATCTACCCATATACACCAACCCTATCACCAGACAGGAATGTTGATATTGGACAAATTTGCAGGTTCAATGCCAACATTTGTTTTTACTTCCAACACCAACGTTTTAAAAAAGGTTGCTTTCTACATAGTATGGTTAAGGTATGGGAAAAAATTATGGTTATGGCAAATAAGGTATGGTTAAGGTATGTTTTGGGGTTAGCCATGGTTATGGTTAGGGAATAACTGTGATTAGAGTTAGTAAAAAAAAGGTGAACGTTGATTGCAGGTCTGTGACACGACACAAATTCCTATCTCCTGCATGAAAGTCAGTGCTCGCTACTTCCTGCATTGACACTGATCATTGGCATTGGACATACATCATGAGGTGCAAAATTGTGCAATATGCATGGAATTCTGAGGGATGCAAGGGTGGTATAGACAGTGACATCAGCTGTGCCAGATAACAGATTTATCTCTCCAGACAGTCAAACCAGGAACCAGTTAAATCAACAACATGAGAGGTATCCAGAAATGTCTTGCAGGTAGAAGCAAACAAAAGACCAAGGTGAACACCAATACAACAATCTTAACAGCAAACAGTTTATTTTACTCCTGATGGACATGCATTCGTAGCAGCTGGAGAACTGCTAGCTCATATGCAAATGAAATGCCTTCAAATGACCCAGTCTGTGTTTTCAATTGTCCTACTATGCATCCCTTTGTATTAACATAAGAAAGTTGCTGTAGTATCTCAAAAAGGCTTTGCATTCCATATAGCATGCTAAAGCATGCAGGAGACACAATCAGAGCATCAGGAACATTTTAGCAGCAGTGTGCAAGTTAATTGAAAAATGTCATCCATTATTCATTACTTATTTCTCAGTGAAGAATTCATTACATTACTCATTACATTACTTTGTATTATTCAGCCCATCTCCTTCAAAGGTGCCACCCACATATTGCATCTTCTGTATTTACTCTGACAACCTTAGTGGATGCAGCAGATCCAGAAGCAAAACCTTGGCACTGTGTTGGCAGAAAGCAGGCTGTATTCCCAGGTGGATGTTGCAGGCAGTTTGGTAGCCTTTTTTTCTGACAGATGGGGCAGATTGGACATCATTGCATAATTGTCTCATTGTGGCGTTGCTCTTTCTGTAATTGAAATCAACATGTCAGGTTTGTTTTTTAACAGCCATTTTTACAGCCTGCACCAGATATTGTTGGTGTGTTCACCCTAACAAAACCAAGTTGAACATACTGAGCCTGTAAGAATGGCACTTTCTCTTTAGACTTCTGTTTAGCATGTAGCAGTGAAGCATGCCGGGAAAATTGAAATCAACAAAAACATCAGTGTGCAGATCTGCAGGGGCACCTTCGCAGCCCGTTAAAGGGTAAGGGGTTCTGTGCAATGTTAAAATGCATTGTGTAATATTGTGCTTTCAAAACCTTAAAAAAGAAAATTCACTTTTTTACAATAAAGGATGTCACATTATGGAACAAACTCCTCCATTGGAAGAGACACCGTTATGATGATATTACACCTCATTGGCTCATTACAACGTCTGGTTGTCATTAAGATGTAAGATGTAATTTTGGTGGCCCTGTACTTGGCCTAAGTGTTAGTGTAAGTGTCAGTGATTTGAGGTTGCTGGGAAATTTCCTGCACTGTACTTTGGAGGGTAATTGCACTGTCATCTGCACAGTGTGATGTAGAGTTAGTGAAGAAACATGACCACACTGTTTCCGCAGTTCCGCAGAAGGTCCCTGAGTTGTTGTATAAGCTGCCTGTGTTTGACACTCCCGCTGACTACCTGATTACTCTGCCCCAGCCGACCCATTTGGTCCTATGCCACACCGAAATACACAACATTAAGAAAGGAAAGTGGAAAAAATTGTGGGCTGAGAGCCATTTTGTAATGTGGTTGAAGTGGTTCCTGCCCTTTGTTTCTAGCTATTTCTTTCAGCATGGATGCTTCTCTTTCCTTCCCCCTGAAAATGTAGTTTGTATTGTTGGTGGTGGCTACAGATGTTTTTAAATCTGAGCAGTGTTACACCCCGGTACACCACAGCTCGTTGCACCGTGCCACTGTGTTGACAGACGATGTGCTTATTTATGGCATGCTAAACCAACTGTCTGAAGCCCTTAGCAGTCTCGCTCTCTCTCCCTCCTTCTCTCATTTTGTCTCTCCCCCAGTTGGGTTGTTGAGTTACCCAGGCCTGTCAGGCCAGTCTGTTGTTTGTTTCCCAAAAGCCATACAACATATCTTGTTGCAGCTGGAAATATAAGCAGTTGGGTTTTCTGGCCAGGGATGGAAATAGATTGTAAGATTTAGAGACCACACTGAGATGCGATCTATCCCCTGAGCCTTCTGTCCTGGGAACATGACATGAGAGGAACCAGAGTTAAAACAAGTTGATGGTATCTCAGAAGCAGTAGGCTGCATTAATGAACCTTCACAAACATATGTGCACTCACAGGGTAACATAATGTAAGACTTGAAGAGGTGGCACTCAAAGCTCTTCATTATGACGGTGAACATGGTCTCCATGCTATGTCACTGTAAACACAGAAGCTTAGTCTCATCTACCATGATACATTTCATGATCTCCTCTGACTGTAATAATTTGAACAAATTTAATAATGTGGGCCTCTGTCTCGCTAAGTGTGTTGTGCTTTTTAAAGGATAGGTTTTACATTTTCCAGTCCATCTCAATATGATAATCACATTCCATAGGTTCAGTACTTTGGAAAAAAGAATTTTGGCTCACTGTAATAATTCATAGCATAACTACTGTAAGACATGGGGCAAGTCCACAGTCCTATTTATTGGCAAAAACACAACAATACCCTCCAGATATATGCAAATAAACTGCTTTGAATAATAATTTATGTCTCATATGTTTTTTCCTCAAAAAAGTTCAATTAACCCCCTAAGAAAACCTTAAAATGACATCTATTTATTCTCCCTTATTGAAAAATCCTAAATCTATGAATATGCATATTTTTTCATTCCAAAAGTTTAACTGCTGAACTCAAGTTGTCTTCTACATAACTGAAAAGTTTATTCTCAGTGTATGTGTACCGGGGGCTCCGAGTCACACTTGTGCAAGTCACATACTGGACCATGACTGGCTTAGTTGTAGTATCATAAATCATGCTCGTAGATACAATACACCTTAAACTCAGATTTAGGGTGAACACAGAAAAACTTTCCTCCTTCAGCAAATGAATGTGAAAACAGCTTTCTAGTGTCAAACTCTGCACAGTGAAATGTCAAACATCCAAGTCCAAAACACTTTTTTTTTTCCAGCTGAACTTAAAGTCCCCCTTAAGATCAGCTGGCACTAATATGAGGATTGAGCAGCCTCAGTTAGCTAAATGAGGTGAGGATATATGTCATAGCAGTTGGCAGTAAGTTTATCCCTAACACTATCACTATTATATCCCGAACACGCAACTACTAGAAATTCTCCACTTTGGGTCAGCAAGGAAACACAAAGGCAGTTTCATACTAACAAAGCCGTAACGTTTGAAGATGCCCTTTTTCAGTGTACATATGGCATGTGAGTGTTGTGTTACAGTAAGATAGACTTGAAATAATCTGAAGCAATCCTTTCAGGTTGTGAATCTTGAAAAGAAAGTTTTCACAGATTTGCAGCTGATCACAGACCCCCTTTCACCCCATGTCATTAGAATATAAGTTGTTTTTCTTATTCATATCTGCTAAATGTGACAGCATTTGAACCTATGACACAACAATAATCAGTGTACATTCAGTGAAATAACAAGGTTGCACACAGAAGCCTTAAACTTGAAGATCCTCCTTCCTGGTGGCGTGTTTGAACAGCAGCATGTTTGTAGTGATTTTTTTTTTTTTTGCATTCTACCTCTATAAATCTGTTCCCACTGGAGCTATCTTCAGGTCCAGGAACACAATTTCCTTTATGCCAGAAAACAGTCCAGCTGGTTTCCCACTGTATCCCAACCTGATGGCTCATAAAATATAGGCAAATTGTGAAGACTGACAGAGGCTGCCAGGTTTCTTATTTCTAATTTATTTCTGGTAATTACATTTATGTCATAAAAATTAATGTTGCATTGATTAACAAATGGCAAAGTACTTGATGTAGCTAGTACCTTGGGGCAGCGTTAAGGACTCCAGGTTGTCCCCAGACCACACCTTGTAAGTGAGTCCTTGGTTTAGTGCACAAGCTTGGCTGTGTTGGTCCAAGTACACTGGCATCACTTATTACCACTTATACATACTGCGCTTCGGGGTTACCCATCCTTCAAGGATGGGTTCAGTGTTGGCTGAGAACAGGGACTCTGATCAGACGCAGGATTTATTTACTGAACAGTCAAACACTTCAGTGAAACCTGAAGAGGAGCAAGTTGTTCCCTCAGGAATATGTCAGCATTTCCCCTGATTTCTCCCCCTTTCATTTTGCTTTTCTTTGTTTGTTTTTCCTGTCATGTGGCACGGCTTTTTTTCCGACATGGGCTCCAGAAGCACCAGATGCTCCTCTGCTCTCCAGTCCTGTCCTCTCCGCCTGTATCTGGTCTTTATTTTAGACCTTATAATTTCCCTGCTGCTTGTATCTGTGGGACATTTTGGGGTGAATTTCTGTCAGTTCTTCAGATTATTTTTGGCTGTGTCAGCGGTTGACACAGTGGCAGGCATCTGTTTGCCTGTCACTCACGTCTCGTCTTTTGCGGCCCTGTGTGATCTCTTCCTCCATGGGGAAAGAACTAGATCAAGAACACATACAGTGTGTAAGAGTATGATATCCTTGGAATTACAATATAAAGTTCCATCAAAAACAGGTCACATTACTCATTTTACAAATGTATTTAGCAGGATGAGAATACAAGTTTATTTTTACATTTTAGTTTTTAGAGATCCAAGCTCATGATGAATGTGTATGCGTGCAGGTATTGTTTGTCTCAGTGAGTGTGCGTCTCCAGTATTAGTCAGTGTTATTGATAGTCTCATCTTTTACTGAGTAGCTCTTCTGCAGTCAGGCCTTCTGGCATCTCTCTCTACCCCCCACCAGCATCAAAGACGTGAAATGCTATAGTTTAACTCACAGATGGCCCATCTAGAATTCTGAAAACAGCATCTGTGATATTAGTCATCTATCAAGCTGGAGAAAACAGCAGAATTTAGGTTACATGGCTCGTCAGTGAATATCTGACCTCACTTTACAGGCTTATGAAAAGGATCTTGGACGTGTTTGTCTTTTGCCAAGAGGAAAGTGACAATTCTCCTACAGTATGATATTTTATGGGTAAACTGTGAATTGTGCATATTGGCGGTTCGCTAAACTCTTTCCCAAACAGTGGTTGTCCAAGTACATTAACTACATCAGTTTGTGGGTTTGCAGATTGTTTAAAAAAAAAAAAAAAAAACCTGTTCATCATGCACTAACATACACACTGTGTGTAAGCTGATCCTTGATGCTATCAGAATTTAGGGTAACAATAGTCTGACCTGCTTTCTATCGGATTTGGAGAGATTTACACTCCAGTAACCCCAACCAGCGTTACTCAAGATAGCGTTATGTTTGCTGAACATGTTAGTCCTTATCATCCTATAAGTCTTTACTTTTGCAACATTAAAAGTGAAAACAGGCTTATATTAGAACAAAAGAAGTCTTACATTTTTCCTTATACATATAACAGTTAATACTTATAATACTAACTGGCTCTATACTGCTTTGTGTACACGTCTTCTACATGGATCTCTAACAGGTGAAGTGCAGAGTTTTTGTCTGTGTCTGTGAGCTTTAGTGTCAATCTCAGCACAATATCATGTACTGTATGTAGCCATCATGTACATACATATGTAAGACCCTCTTTTAAAAAATTGCATTTTAAAACAATTCGGTAGGAAACATTAAAAGAGTCGGCTGGAGACAGCGCTTTTGGAGCTAATGTTAGCTTAATTAGCTCACTAGCTACAGCTGATCTGCTGGGTAAAACCAACAGTTTTTGGCAAGAAATTATGAGCCTGCTTTTATCTACCTATCTCTAAAATCAAAGACCCATTGTTTCAGAAATTACTCAAAATTACCAGTGGTAATTTCTGCCACTGTTATCATTGTAGACTGCGTGCCATGCAAGAATGGAAATCTTGTAGCGACAGTAAGGCCAGGTGGGGCTTAGCAAATGGTCAATTACCTGGAACAAATTATATTTGGTTGTTTTTGAGTATATTCTTATTATTTACAATGAGAAAAAAGGGCAGAAAGGGAGATCATGAGACAACTCTTTTTAAAAATATAATACACAATGCATTCATCCAGATTTGTTTGAGATCAGTGCATTCATTCATCAATTTGTGCTCTGGTTTGTTCTCAAAGGTCTCAAGTTTCATATAATGTGACCATAATGACATAAAACACACATTTCTAGAAACCCTTTATTTAAGGGGTTTGACATCTAAAGAATATTTACCAAAAGGAAATGACAGCTATAATCATCTCACACCTTGACACTGGGAAGAAAAAAATTACATGAATGCATATCCTTATGCTCTGTGTACATGTGTGTTTGTGTGTGTGTTTGTGTGTGAGGTGGGATTCCCCTACTTTCACTTTGAAGTCAAGGGGATCATTACATGAAAAGGGAGATGTCATCAGTTGTCAGCCAGGTGCCAGGAGTCGGGGGAGAGCCAGAGAGACCATTTCCTATCCCATCAGCACCTGGGATTTCTGGCTTTGATGACGTCAAGTGGGCCCGTGCCAGTGGAGGTGCTAACTGCCCGGAGTGTGTGTTTGATGTGCTTCTGTGTTTGTTGCTGGGCAGAATAAAGCCTACTGCTCCTGTGGCACCAGGCCAGACTATTTTCAGATTAACTTTTTTTTTCATATCTCTGTGCTTTAAATTAATTGTGAAAAGTGTGTGAAGTATCCGTCATATACACTCTAGTTCAGGCACAGATGTGCACATACACTTTTCCTCACATACAGCAGGATCTGAAATAACCACTTTTGTGCAATAAACCTACAATGACTGAAGATATCGTCTTCCTGGGAAACGTTTGCTTGCACGCAGGAAGAAATGCATTGAATGTTTGCGGTTTGTTTGGAATAAACATAAGAAAAAGTGGACAGTTTGAATGAGATGTGATAACCACCATAGCTGAAAGAAAAGAAAAAAGAAACTAACATTGCCTACAGAAACTCAAACTTCATCAAGACAAAATCCAAGGCCTTGGTTTGACTGGCACCTGGTTTCTGAGAATTAAAGTGTAAAAACACGCCTTAGTGCTAAAGATCATGACTTTTTTTAAATGCCCACCAACAAGAATATATACCTAATACCTTTTTTTTTTTTTAACACTGCTCTCAGCTCCAGTATTGATCCAGCCAGTTTCTATTACCTGGCTAATGAGAAATGTTGATTAAGCACATATTTCTGACACTCCCATCTGGCTGTGTCCATTTATTTCTCTCATAAAGCAATTTGTAACATTGTTTTGACACATGCTCAAAAATAAAGGTTACAGTAATAAAAGTATGAAAAGTAAATCAATGACAAGGTTTCTGATGTGCACAATCATTGTTAACTGTTTCAGATATTCAGATATATTTTTAACTTGTTTCAGAGTTGGAAAGGTCTGTTTTCATTTTTAGCCAACAGTCTGACCATGAAATGTGAAAAAAAACAAAGAAAAAAGCCCCAAATTTCCACTTCATGCATTAAAAACATGTTTAAAGCTGCAGTTATCAATGTTCATATAAATAATGGGTGAAATGACTATGTGTAATGTGAAAGGAGTTGCTCACAGAGAACAGGAGTTTCGCTCAGCTCTATCTAGGGTTTTAGTGTCTTTCAGCTCATTGTTTTGGTTTAAAGGGCTGCACATTACTGTTTGGATTCACTCTCACCGCTCTCATCAACGGTGTGACAACATTATGTTTACAACTCGTTGCAGTGCCCCCAATTGGGCAATCTATACCACACGCACAACTCAAAGTTTACATCCCTCCGTCTCTGGATGAGATCTACAGCTCGAACTTGTTCAGTAGCCAAGCATAGGAAGTTTCCAACTGCTGTGACGGGGCTGGGCAGGGAGATGACTGGGCGATGTTTTAATACGCTGTTTAATTCCCATTAGATACGGTCTGGTGCTGCCCTGGGGTCTCACTGTATGTGGCAGGCTTCCCACACACAAAACACATTCACACATACTACACTGTCCATTACCCCCTTTTATAGAGCTGATGCTATGTTATTGCGAAAAATCTCCCTGATCTGTATCAAAGGGGTTCCTTCTTGTAGAGTTGTTGTGATGAGGCAGTAGCCCAGTAAATCAGCCGACAGCAAATAAACCTCAACAAAGACGAGAGAGTTGTTTCAATGACAGTCGTAAAATGCCCTTCTGCCATCACAATACCCTAAAGTTGCTTGACTTTTGTCAGTGTGTGTTGGTGGACACTATTGTCCTTCAACGCAATGCACAACAGAGGTCGAGAAGTTACTCAAAGCTGAAAAAATGACAACAAATTTTGGACATTGCTGAGAGCGCCAAGAACATATTACTAAGTGAAAAATAAAGGATCAATTTTAGAGAAAATATTTTCTCTTTGTTCAGTCAAATCGCCTGTATTTTTCCAAAGTCTCAATTTGTTTTTTATGATTTCCTTTTAACAGCAAAGTACATTGATTTCTTGCATACAAGATGCAAACAAACTATACTATGCCAATTTTAACACATACTGCATAGTATTAAAATACATCCATGTTGCAGAATAATCAACTACTTTGTATCTACTTCTGCAGACTTTAAAAGAAATTTTGACCACTAGAGGCGATATGGAGCAATGTTTTTGTCTGGACAGACCAGCCCTATAACCGTGGTTGTCCGTGAGTGACTGAGTGAGTGATGAAGTTTCACCATTGGTCGGCTGGCCATGCTGGAGGTTTCCCAGTGGTCGTTGCTATTTCAAAATGAATTAGTGCAAGATGATGGAAGCGGAGGACAGCAGCACAACACATAGTGACTGTGTCGCCTGCTCTGATGCTCCCAGCTCTGGTGTTAAATGCAGCGAAGTCAGCTAAACTCCTGTTTAAACAGACATGTACCAGCGTCTCTGCGTCTCCTCCTCTACTGTCCAGTGTTATCGACTCTCTGGCTTACAGCGCTGTCAGCAGCCGGCAGGAGAGACACTCTGCGGTGAGTTTGGATTTTTTAACTGAACTAATACCAGGACGCAAACTTTTTATTTCTCTGATGTTTTCACATCACAAACAATGAACAACAGCATTAAAACACAAGTCTTGCAGGTAAAACGTGCAACTCATGTAGCTGTTATATCAGTTTAGTGTGGGGCGGCTGCTCTGCAGGTGATGTCTGCAACTGCAGTAACTGGGCTGAGATAAGCCTCCTGAATTTGCACCCAAAATGCTGTCAAAACTTTCATTTACAATTTCCACCGTAGCCTCCATGATCATCGACCAGGAAAGAGGCAGAAAAAGGCGCATGCACAGTTAAAGCACCCCAAATAACAATCATTCTGACAAAACACTCAATTCAGCGTGAAAAACGAGAGACATCTGCAGAGTGAAACAGATGAAAGAGCAGGTGGAGTTAACAGACAACAGTTATAATTATAATTAAAATAAGCATTTGTAACCTTTTTTTTTTGACTTAAACGTAGCTTAACCATGTCATGTGATATGCTACTTCAGTACACTTTACCAGTAAATATTATTGGGACCACTACGGAAAATTGCAGATGAACATTTAATATCCAGGAATTCACATTATGGACACTACCAGTGACTATCCCTGTCAGAAACTGGTTACAATTTCACACATTGCCCATACACAGTCCAGACATATACTAGGTTTTGACCTGGTATCTTGTGCTAGGTCAATCCTGTCATTGATTTCACACTACTGCTGATCGACAGTTAGTAGTGGTAAGGTGCAAACAAATGTAGTAATGTGCCAACAAAGGGAGAGAGAGGTTCACTGTCTTGCTAAATGTCTCAACTGGTAGACAACAGTTCAATGTAGCATAAGTCTGGAGGTGCATTAATGACATCATGTCAGTGCCTTGATGTCAGCTTCTTTTAAAACCTGACTTTGAAAGGCAGCTCGAGTTTTCTTGCTAAACACTTTCAGGCCCAGCCACCCAGGAATCAAACACGTGTGTCATTTTAGAAATACCTTCTAACAAACCATTTTTTTAATCTGTTATCCAGTTACACCCTTGTTACCATTAATACAGTATACAGTATACATAGTATATCTCAAATTTAAAAGCTTTGTGAGATTCTGCTCAGCCACAAAACCACTGACTGACTCACTGTTTAAATTTGGAGAGAAAAGCATCCCAGTAATCTTGTTTTTAAAAAAAATGTGGCTGAAAAAGAAAATGCTAGATACTTCCCATCTGTAAACATTTTATTCTTAAAAGTACTGCAATAAATTCAAGCACTGCTCTTCAGATACCAACTCATTTTTAATTTTGCCTCTACCAGATCACACCGACATACACACACACACACACACACACACACACGCACACACACACACACACATACACAGATATCACTTACACAAACAGAAATTTGGCAGAGCTAGAAATTCTGTCAAGAGATGACTCAATAGTGTATTTGGCCAAGTATTGTGTCAGTGATGAGAAGGATGATGGTGAGGCTGAAAGGTATAAACGATACCAATGAAAGAAAATCCAAGCAGCTGTCAACCCCTCCCCTTATCTGCTCTCCAATGAAAATAGGAAGCCCTTAATAAACCCTTATTGGACCAAAATATTTACAAGGCTGACTATAGGGGTAATCCTTTGATATCTTAATGCTCCTGGAGAAGAGGGCAAGCCTGAGCTGGAGATAAGAGCAGGCAGATTTGGTGGAAGAACCAGCAGCTGCAGTGAAGCCTCTATTACAGACTCACTCAGAAGAGTTTGCCCTAGAAAGAAAACGTTGACATGAGACAGTTCATCCCCTCTGTTTTCCATCAGACAGTATAGGTTTGTGTGGGTTTGTATCCATGTATGTGCATGTTTAAAGAAAATCAGAAATGCCTGCATGTGTGTGAAAGACGGCGAGCATTTTTTCAGCATGTGCACATATCATGTAAGTGGAGCAGCATTACCTCATTCCATCTCCCCCAGGAACCGCAGGTAAAGAATAACAGAGGGCGTTTGTTTTGTGTCACACGGCGCCCTGGTGGCCTCGGATACCTGCTTAATGGCTTTACTCAGACAAAGAGTTGCAGGCGTCAGGTGACAAGTGATAAAAAGAGCTAATGTTTGGCAAAACCTCCCAGTCAGCACTATTCCATTCATATCTAGGTCCTTTCAGGACCTCTGGAGCAGACTGCTTTCCTTATTTCTTTGTCTCCCGTTAGTGGGTGAGGCAACAGGGACAGCTGACGGTAGAAGCCTTCAGGTTACAGTGCAACGTGGTACCTGTCTGAGCATTGCTGATGACGTAAAAACTGAGCACACAAAAACTGATATACGCTATCAAAGAGGAAGTGAAATAAAACTTCTTGCCATGAATCAATAAAGTGTCTTTCAATCAGGAATGTTTTAGCTCCAACACTTGTCAGTGGACAGCTAAGAGGTGGATTATGCTGCAGGAGAGGTTTGAGTTTCTGTAGAATTCAAACTGACCACAGCTGCTGTTCTCTGATCAGGAAGGAACAACCAAGTTTTAACAGCTACGCTTCAAGCCTACATAAATATATACATAGATTTTGTGTGAATATCGTTTTAATGAAGATAGAGAACTCAGTTCTGAAACACTAAAATAAGGGCATTAACTAGCTGATCAATGGATCGGACATATTTATTATGTCAGTCCATACAACGGTGGGAGTCCTGTACAAAATTTGCTTAAAAAACCAACATGACGTCCAATCGTTACTGTCCAAAATGATGGAGAGCCGCATTACATTATCGGTACCTAGTAGGCTAAATAGACCCCAGATATTCTTTTCATGATTTGGGCAACTGAACCAAAACTGAAATGTCAACAAGTATTGGATTGAATTTGAACAGTTGTGTAGAGACGTCCAGATCAATTGCCATGTTGCTCTTGCACGTTGTAAGTAGGAAACTGTTTATCAAGTCTTCTAGCAGTTTGTCTTGAAGTCTTTCCTCAATCAGCTGTTTGAAAAAAGGCAACAATTTACAGGGTCAGAGATATTAAATGTTAGGCTTCTAACATTTACTATTATAAAGTAAAATGTGAGAAATGACAGTTTAAACTAACATGTGTCACGCAAAGAAATAGAGTGGAGTAAGACAGACGTGATGAACAGTTAGTGGACTCATCAGTTACATGTCAGTAAGATATAAGAGGAGCCTAATCTGTGTCATCTGCACCATCTCTCCAAGTGTACTCTGAAAAGTCTTACAGACAGTATTTTATAGATGTACTATATAATAGCAATGACCCCAAGTGAGACCTTTCGTGAGGTCTCTGGTCTTTGAAATATAAAATTGAAGCTATCTGTACTTCACAACGACCTTTTGACTCAAGCTGTTTAAGTACAAAAGAGACGAAACAAAGCAGATGTGTCCAGAGGAAGATTAATGACTCAGAGCTACATACTGCACAGCAGTCATGCAGCTTTAGAGGGAGGACAAGACAAATAAACATAAAATTTAAACACTTTGGTCATAAAATATTTGAAATGGTAATAAGAGTAAATGTATTGCATCTCCAAACACTTTCCACCTTCTATTTAAAGGTACAGTGTCAAATTTTCAACCACTAGTAGTGCTGTAGAGCAATGTTTTAATGAAGAGATTCCTATATTCTTTCTTATATTCTTGTTTTCAAGGATACAAACTACAAAGATGAGGGTAATATAATACTGATATATTTTTTCATATATATTATTTTTGGGGGGAATTTTATGCATGTATCATAGGGACAGTGGAGAGATGACAAGGTTTGAAGGGAGAGAGTGATGGAAGGTGACATGCGACAAAGGTCCACAGCCGGATTCAAACCACAATATCTGTTGTAGAATCTTTTGTAGCATCTCACAGTTATTAAATGAAAATCTCAGGCATCATCACAGTGTCAAAGGAAAAACAAAGTGAGTTGTAATCCCAGTTTAGTGATATAAATGCCATTAAATCGCTGCAGATCTTCACCCCTCAAGGCTTTTGATGCTCTACTCCTGAAAGCACTGTTTGTGAAGTGCATTTGCCAGGAGTACAGAAAGCGGTTGCAGAAACAGTAACACAACTTTCTGTTGTTCAGTATAGAGTTCTGAAGCTGATCTTGTTCTGCACAGGAGCTGCGAGCAGCAAAGTGGTGCACAGATGTTGGAGAAGAAAGCGCCAAGCTCCAAAGGGTAAATGTGGTCATAAAGCACATAAATCAGACACTATAAAAGTTATCAGAATAGTGATATATCAAGAACAGGTGGTGTGTTGCTCAGTTTTGCACATCACAACCATTACATGGGGATGTTGCAATTTGCATTTAGATCAGGGAAATATAAACTTAAATGTGAATCTGGAGGTGCAGTTTGATGTCTGTTTTAATTCAGGTGCAACCCATATAAACCTCTCTCTCACTGCATTTCATTTGTCTCACTTACAAACAGCGATTGAAGGTGACAGCCCTTTCGTGTAGGAACAAATTATCAAATATGAAGACAAAGGTTGGATCACATCTTCCTTTCTCCTGGACTCTTATCTATCTAGTGTTTCTTTGTCTAAGAAACACAGATGTTACCATTGTTTTTGATCTGACAGGCAATAACAGACCAAACATATACTGCATAAGATGGATCTGGCTGCTGTTTGGACCAAATCAGGTAGCATTCAATCATTTTTATGAACCTTGGACATTAAAGACAGTACTAAAAGCATTGGTCATGGTAGGGTGAATTTATTTTACCCTCAGTTTTTCAACTATGAGAACAGGAGATATAATCCATGTCCAAATTACATGTACACCTGTCAGTAAAGCTTAAAAATTAGTTAATATGCCAGAAAAAGTCTGGAAAATAATGACATCATGCCAAACACGCAAACTGCACTGACAATGAAGACCAGTGGTCACAAGAGATATGATTCACATATTGTATACAGTAGGGCACCAGAAAAATGCTGTTATTTAGCATGTAAGCTTATACGACCCACCTTTGAAGTGGTGTTTTAAACATTGATTTATATTATAGCTTTTAACTTTTTCATTTCGTTAAATCCCCTACTTAATACCTTATTCACCTTTGTAAATCTATGTAATTAGGTAAAGTAGAAGAACTATGCAAGTAGTATACAAAGAAAGAAAGACAGAAAGAAAGAGGAGGAAGAAGATGCACCATGAAGTAAAATAGAGTGAGAGTGAGGCCTGTAACAGCAGCAACAGAGGAAAGTCTGCCTTGGTGAGTCACTTCAGATGGGATAATGAGGTCCGGCCAGGAGCTCCAGACTTGCGGTTCTGTGTTTTCCACCGTGCTACAAACACAACGTGACAACTGGCAGCACTCATCTCTCTCCATCTGGGATGCGTCGCCTGCCAATGTCCCTCCTGTCCTCCCTTCCCCTTCACATCCACCCCAAAACCCATCTCAGTCAACACATGGCCCACTGGCTCACCATCAGCACAGGACCACTGGCTTGGCTCTGCATACTGGGATTTCCCATAGTCAGCCCTGGTGTCCCCCTTGCCCCCTCTGTCCTCCTACAGACCAAGTCAAGCCCACTTACTTCCTGGGTGGACGTGAGAGAGCGCAGGTCTGTAGTTGTGCTGTCATGGCACGGAAAAATGGGCTAATCGCTCCTTGTCATAGCTACTTTCTTTACACAACAGACACTAACTGATATGATTGATATTGGGATGTTATTGAAATCAGTAAGCATTATTGCTGCAATGGCTCAAGACCATCGCTTGCAAAGAAAAAATTAGTACAAACACTCATCCTGAAGGGAACATGAATGTGTGTACGTGTGTGTATCAAGATAGACTGATTAGGGACAGACTGGAAAATGTTACCAACTTTTTGTGTGAGGCCTGCTACCAATTTAGAAGAAATGAGTCTCAAATAAATTGGCTGTTAAATAATGACTCTTACGAACTGCAAGGGTATTATTACAAAATTCAAAAAATTACAAAATGGCCAATACATCCTAAGAAATAATTAGAAAGAAAGAAATAGAGAGAAAGAAGTCAATGGAGCTGGAGTCTGAATTTCTTCAGTTCTATAAAAGCAACATTCAGAGGACTCTTGGATTCAACGTTGACACAATATTACTGATGAAACAGTTGCAACACCATTTTTTTTAAAGCCCCTGGACAGAAGCTGTGTCCTGACCACGTCAAAGGTGATTCATGGTAACATCAGTGCTACTGTCAACCAGAGAAGAAGCTGTGTGAGCAGCTCAGACCCAGTCTGCGTGAGTGGTCAGCAGCCACAACCTCCTTCCTCCCCCAGAGAGCAATAGACAGACAGAGAGACGGACGGACGACCCAAAATTATAGCTCAACAGGCATTTTGAGGATAAACATCTCTTGTAAAAATACACCAAGCGGCCAGGAGCAGAAAACCCAGCAGGTTCACCAGGGTGCGACGGGGGGAAGGCACGTCTGCCTGCCGTATTTAGAACCTGTCTTTCTAGGGATAATCTCATCCTTTGACTTCTGTGAGGCCATGTGGATCTCAATTTGTGGCTTCTCTGACGGGCCGAGGGTGGAAGGGCCACTCTTTGATGTATTTATAAATTTGCTTGTTTGTAAAATGCACCACAAAGTAGAAGGAAAGCAGAGAGCATAAGAGAAAATTGAACCACAGGGACGTCATTTATTTTATGTTAAATCGTGTCTCGTTGGCAAGACGACCATAGCTTGAGAGTTGAAACCTAAGTGCTGTATTAGGAAAAAAATCTTTGAGAAGCTCTAGTTTAGGGATATCTTGGGGCACTGTGAATGTGTTCAGTCCTTCAAGCCCCTGTTCTTCACCTGAGACAACTTCAGACTGAATTTAATCAAAAATGATCACTTTCTGACACCCAAAACCACAAGTCAAACATGTTGAGAGGTCAAATGACCTCTCTGACCCCTTCTATCAGAACCAGGGACCTTGCTGTACTTTGTCCGTCCTGACCCCTCCAAGGGCCCCATTGTCTGGAGGCAGAAGCTGGAAACCCTCCCCTGTCTCGGGCCTCCAGGGCTGGACAATGGGCAAAGACAAACCCCTGACACCCCGTCCTCCAAGAGGACAGCGCTGGATTATTGCCGGCGATGTTGACTTTTCTATCTCCTCTCCTCTCACTGGTGTGTGTGTGTGCGTTTGTGTATGTGTGTGGTGTGTGTGTGCTGGGTAAGCCAATTTGCTTTTTCAATGAAAAGAAAAACACAGAAGGAAATACAGCGAGGGAGAGGGGAGGACAAAAGATGGAGGGCCTCAATGATGAAGTGACCTGAAGAGAGGTGAGATCATTTCAAATGGGATTACACACACACACTCACACACACTCACACATACACACACTCTTCATTGTGCCCGACCCTACTCAACCTACACAATACAGAGCAGGATATTGCTGCACCATGCAGTCTTTTCACTATGTGGTCTCAAGCCTGCTGAGTTAACAAAAGCTAAAGCTCAAGGTTTTTTGGGGTCGGCAAGTACAGAAAGTTCCCTTAAAGTCAGTGATGAAGCAAAGTGAATCAGTAGTAGAAAATACAGCATTTCTCAAATAAATTGATGCAAAATAAAACTTTCAACAGGTGCCCATGGGATTATTGCAATGTTATTTGCAGACTGATTTCCAGAAATAATATGCAACACACACATCTTTCTTTATCATCTGCATATAGCCCTGGGGTTTGCATAATGAATCAAGCAACAGATCCAAATAAACGGAGCAGCACCAGCCAACAAGTGTTCTTCATCTTCACCTCCCTGGTGCAGGAAAAAAAAAAAACCCTCCTCTCCCTTCTTGCTTTTGTGTTGTGGGCTGAGTCGATCCTGCAGGCAAATCTGTGGAGTTGTTCCTTCTTGACAATGAGATGCTGTGTTCCAATGTATATGAATAAAACAATATCAAGACATCAATCATGGGACACGGCACTTGATAGCATTGTTTTGTGTATCTGTGCTGCATCCCAGGGAAGCTTGTCACTAGATTTCTTTTTCATATTTCATATTTAAAAACAAAAATAACACAGGATTAATACAAATGCATCATTTACCATGACATGAGTGATGTCAAATAGCTGGGAGTCAGACACAGTGACAGTTGAGGTTTCTGTGGCAGACCAGTGTGCTGATCAAGTTTGGCGGTGACAGTGAAAAAGACTCCAAAACATGACCAGTACAGTGCTGACTTGTGGAGGATGGACGTGGCGCTCGCAAATTGCCAACCTGAATTGAAGGCTTGTGTGGCATGAAAACAAAGCGACAACTGTTAGTCTACAAACGACATGGTAAACAATTAAGACTGGTATATTTTCCATTTGGCTTGACATGGCTAAATCTGAATGGAAAGACTGCGGCATTGAATTAGCAAGTTGTGAAGAGATGAATTTAAAGTTTGGCCTTAGGGTTGGTTGTGTATAATGTAGTGCAGTGACTTAACATCTCTGACCTACATTTGTTTTTAGCTGTTTCTAGCACATCTTCATACAACTCAGTGTTCCCACACCGTCAGTCACATTGCCTGCCACTGTTTGACAATCAGCTGATAGGGTTTCAACATTTAGCATATTTCTCTGCCTGTTGATACACAAAGTGCAGCATGCCAGCAAGACCAAATGGAGCCTAGCCAGAGGAAATATCAAAAACACAGTAATAAACTACCGTCAGAACAAGCCTTAATTTACCAAAGATAATTTCTTTGTGTAGAATGCTGAGATATTAGTGAGTTCTGACAAGGCTTCTCCTGAGGATATGAATGATGATCGAAAGGAAAGATTCACAACGGGATCAAGAGACAATAAAAGCAGTTTATTCTCAAGTGAGTATTTTGTTTTTTAAGAAAGCTGAAACATGGAGATCAGATTCCTCACAGATGGATCTGTTTATTTTAATCCTTACTGAATGCCAGTGGAGCAGCAAGCATGTCTGAATGCAGTTGTTTGGGGTGGGTCCTGAGTCCTGACCTCCACTCTTGTATATGGAAGGTGGCAGTGGTCACAAATATGAAAACTTTACCATTTTTGATCAAAGTAATGCTTGAAATAGATGTCTTATACCTCCTTTTGTCTGCCAACTTAAGTAAAATAAACTGAATGTCTTCCATTGCAAGCAGTGCAAGAAAGGTATGAGAATTACATGACATTGACACCTGAGGCAGGAAGTACTTTGAAATTAAACTAGTGTGGTGCAAGGGGGTGACTGTTTACATCTCAATCCTGTCCCCCTAGAAATTACAGTTATATACTAATTTGCAATAGCAACTACATTTTTAGAGAAACATACTGCCATCTAATTAGAATAAGTTTTTAATGAACGTTCATACTGAACATATCTCCAAAACACTGTAAAACTTTTTTTTCCCCAACAATATCTGTTCTTCCAATGCAATGTGTGATTATAAAAAGTACAGCATGATTCATGTTTTTTATGGTTATGTTTGCTAAAGATCAATTTCGGTCAATGGAAAAAGTCAACAGTGACGAGACACCGCTTATTAACATTTAACCAAAACCACATCTTTGTCTAATCTTAACCAAAGCGCTTCTGTTCATATTAGATTACTTTATCGTGCAAGTTGTAAAATCTTGTCTCATAGTATCGTAAACTGCTGAGACCAAGTGAGGGAACCAGACTGTCTGTCAAAAAGATGAGTCATTTCAGGCCCGCTCCTTACAGGATGGTGGTTGTAATGCACAATTACGAGGAAGAAGAACAGATACAGTATCTACATTTTCCTTTCCATTGTTTTTATGTTTCAGTGGAGATGATAAGCTTTTAGAGAAGAATCTGAAACAGCTAGTGTGGGCAGAATCCCACTGGACATGTAAACAGTGTTTTCATATGTATAATTCATGTCTTTAACATGTAACCTTTGTGACAGTTTTGTATTCATTATATGAAATGTTATATGTTTACTGTGTCAGGGGAGATATTCTGTATCATATGATTTAGGCGGTTTGTCTCTGCTGGAGGGCACATCTGAAAGTCATGTTTTAGAACAAGAGAAATGTGTCTTTTTTTCTCATCTGTAAATCACTGTAACACTCTGAGCCGAGGCAGCTGTAAAAGCACACTTAACAGATGAGTTCTCAATTAAGATTCCACAGCCAATTCACTCCCAGTTAAACACCAGCACTGAGACACTAAAAGACCTATGAACGTTAAGATACTGTGTGAAAAACATCATGTTGACCGTATTTCATCTAGTCATTACTTTGCCGTTCGCCCTTTTTCATGTTAAGTACCCGAACATAAAATCAGACATGTTTTAATTCAGATTTAAGGAGCATTCAGAAGATGTTCAGTGAGTTATTCTTGGACAGAAACTTTGAGGATTTAGGAGTTTCCTGCATTGTGGGAGGTTTTCTCTCTCTACTGGTTTGGGCTGAATGTGATTTAATATCAGTATCAAAGAGACAGAGAACTGAGGCTCATCATACACACTACAGCCAAGTTAACTAGAGATCTATCCCACAATCTTTCATTGAGTAGACTAATGATGGTAATATAACCATCAATGTGATAATGATACATTATTCCTGTTTCTACAAGAGCAAGCAAGCCCTAAACTAACTTGCAGGTGGGGCAAGTTTAAAAAGGAACATTGGTGTAATTTTGTTTTTCTATCCCCTTTAAGTAATATGAAGCTACGGTGTAGCCAGAATAAGCTTTCACCCCCTAAAAGCCATTGTTCTGTAAAATGCTGTACACAATCAGCTGACAGGGACTACAGTGTATCTGCTGCTTTGATTAATTAATCCATCTTTTTAAATATAGCATGTTTTACTTTTTGTCCTAACATGACTTAATAATGCCAGAATCGCTACAGCTGCAACCATATCAAAAGCAGCTATTTTCTGCTGAATTTAATGTGAAGAGATAATTATCTCTCCAGTTAGACATCCCCTCCCACTGAGGGGAATAGAACATAACTAAAAGTTATGTTCTATTGACCGCTCCCAGGGAACATTTTCCCAGTGAAAAGATGTTCCAAAAAGGTTCAAAAGTGAAAGTTTGTGAAAGAAACTATTTGAAGACATTGATTAAATGTTCACATTTAGACCATATTTCACCAAGATTTGCAATACTGGCTTTCAACTGAGAAATTTGGATGTGGTTTCTTAGTTAGGCTCTAAAATGATGATGGGCTATTATTTGCACACTGTAGAGGATGAATAAGGGGTTCCCACGCCAGGTCTCAAACCCCAGTCTCCAAGACCACAGATGACTGTGCTGAACACTCAGCCAAAGCTCAGCTCCACCAGACCTCGCTAACCTCCCCTGTAACCTCACTACAAGTCCCAACCTGTACACTGTAATTTGACATGGTTTTTTTTTTCTTCCCGAAAACAAATAATTTTTAAAATATTTGTATGAAATAAATATTCGTAAAGATCCACTATTGGTGCTTTTTCAATGGTAACGCTGGAAGACAAGCAAGACAGAGGATTAGGCTTTATTGTTTGTATTTCAAACGGTTTCACTTTAACGTTACAAGAGAAAAAGCTTTTCAGATCTAATGTGTTTGGTGAATGTAATGCTATCGTCTGGCTGGGGTTTCTGGACTGTAACTTTCCCCAAATAGAGCAGAACAGAGCTGCTAACGTTAGCATGTACTCTAGTCATATTAAGGACCAACTATCATGCGGAAATACTACACAGGGAATGTGCTAGTTGAGAACGGGGCTATTTTTTCATGTAATTTTAAATTTTTGTTTTAAATTTTTTCACATAACCTATAAGCCTAATGTAAATGCTAATGGCTGTACGTTAACTCTGGGTTACTACTATTACACTAGTTAGTCAGACATGCTAACTTTTGTAGCTTATGTTAGAGCAGACAAACACTGTTCAGTCCATCCCAAATTTATTTGCTATTTGTGTTGAGGGTAATAAAAAGAAACCAGCATCCAAACTCTTTATATATCACATTGCATTGTATTGAAAAAAAAGTAATAAATTAAGTTAAGATGAGATGGATTGTATATATGCCCTTCTCAAACACTGCAAAGATGTTTCGTTTTTTGGGACTGACAAACAAGACACAATTTAACTTTTACTAAATGCTTTTACTTGCTGCTGATCAGAGCGCTCAACATGATGTTAGTGAAGGCAGCAGTATGTCTCTCTGAGCTGAGAACAATAGGAGCCTCTGACTTCTAAAGGATGAGATGAACTTGACAGTAACAGCTTCTGACTGTGACAGGTACACTGGTGGCTTTACAGACTTTTCATGGTTTCTCATCTGCGCTCCTGCCCACAAAGAAGCTGCGTGTCAGCGCAACCAAACACCAGCAACAGTAAATAATGACAACACGAGCAACCGCCACGCACATGAGCTCATCTTTGACAAGTCCCACCCACCGTACAGCGGAGTGGCGGGGAGCTTCAGAGTGGTGACATGGCTCTTCTAGTCATCTGTTACAATAGAGGCCTAACTCGTTTCGTCTGATCACACCGACCACTTTCAACTGCTGCCTGGGCCACAGGAAGCCAGTCATCATCAGTGTGCAAGTGTGTGTGTGTGCGTGAGTAGTGTGTGTGTGTGTGTGTGTGAGTGTGTGTGTGTGTGAGTGAGTGTGTGTGTGTGTGTGTGTGTGTGTGTGTGTGAGTGTGAGTGTGTGTGTGTGTGTGTTGGGCAGGGGAAGGGGTCTCTTGTCTCTCGATTTTCCGCCCTGATTGGAGTGAATGAGTAGCCATTCTGTTGCTCAGCTGAGTCTCTCCACCTCTCTTTTTCTTTGAGTTCACAGTAGGGAGGCAAAATGACACACTCTTACAGCTCTAGACGTGACATCATCTCAAGCCTGATGCTTGTTTACATGCCAAGGATGCACACTACGCTGCAGATTGTCATTATTGGAAAAAGATTTTGTTTATTAGAAATGTAATACCAGGAAAGATGATAAAGATGTTGCTTTTATGCTTTATCAGTTTTGACTGATTTTTGATGCCTTCTCCACAGCAAAAGGCCTTTGACTTGTCATAGCAGAAAAAGCACAGGTGTAATTAATAACATAAATGATCCCAGTGTCTCAGAAAGCCAGGACCGACTCTGGAACTGAAACAGTTAATGAACCATAATTTACATTATTAATTATACCTGTGCTTTTCTGGCTTTGACCTTACAGTTACAAGTTTTATTTTCTTCAATCTGTTGAGTGATTTATTCAAACCAATATTTTAATCCAAATCAAACTTTTGACCATAAAATTAGTTTTTCAGAACAGCTAAATATATAGGCTACCATGCTTATTTCAAAATTCCTAAATCCCCCAAATTCCTAAAGTCATATATCAAGAGAAAATATGTGTAATCTT
This sequence comes from Thunnus thynnus, assembly GCF_963924715.1. Taxonomy (NCBI): domain Eukaryota; kingdom Metazoa; phylum Chordata; class Actinopteri; order Scombriformes; family Scombridae; genus Thunnus; species Thunnus thynnus. The sequence goes on along the minus strand of NC_089517.1, from coordinate 33,250,802 downwards.
TATACACTAGGAATGATGCAAATAAACAAGAAATTGTGAATTTTAGGCGCAAATTTAACACACCACATGTATTAACATATCTAATATGTGCACATATAGGTTCTATTAAATCACTCAGCGAAATAAAATGGAGCCAACATCAACTGATGATAACTTGGTCCTGATTCTTATAAATGAAAGTGAAAATGATAATGAAAATATATTTTTGTGCATCACAGTCTGAGTAAAGCTCTACCATGGCCATTTTCTGACCTACTTGAGGAAGTCCGTAGGAGAGTTTTTTGTGCCTAAACCTAATTTTAATCCAAACCATGACCTTTGAGATAACGTTGCCAAAGAAGTTAATGGGAAGGATTGGCGTATCACCCGCATGCAAAATTGGACTTTGGCATATGCACTGCATGCAATTGTAAATAAGGCTGTGTAAAGTCATGTTATTTGTACACATATCGAAGAGACCAGGTTGTAAATACCCAGGCCCAATACTCTTCTATCCATCTGGATTAAAACAGTTGTGATATTGATACACGCTACGACAATAAACAAAGTAGCAAACAAGAGCAATCACACCATCTGCCATGTTGAAAGTTTTAGTGTCCAGTAAACTGCATTGTGATTGGTCAGATGCATTCCTATGTTTCAGACAAACAGTTGAAAAAACAGATTCATTAATTTATTGTCAGGATATTGTTTCGGAAAATATTAGTAACGTCAGGAAAAAAATGCATGAATATTTCAAAGACCTTTACAATTGGCAGGAGAAGGTTTTCAGTCAGAGGTGTACACAGAAACTCAAGATTTTGAAGCTATAATGGCTCACTTTTTGTTTCTTAGTCATCCATGACACAGCAGAGATGTGTGCATAGTAATCTGTTACACTTAATCTTTAACTCACAGGTTTTAAGTGTAAGGAAGAGAGGTTTCAAACAGACTGAGCTCAGCTGAGTGTGTCCCAAAGTCCGCATAAAGCGGACCTGTTTGTGTAACTCATAAGCTCAAGTTTCAAGTTTAAGATATATCTCACAGTGCTCAAATGCATTACATCCAAGAGAACAAGGAATTCTCTTTCAAATCAGTGCTCTTCCTTTCAACTAAGCTGCCGCCTGCAGCAACCCTTATTAAATTACTGTATACATCAAGGCATGCTGGGTCTTGATGGTGAACACTTTGGAGTGAGTGTGTGTGTGCTTCACAGAGTTCACAAATCTTTACAGATTTGTTTTCACTGTAACCAAGGATTGAGTTTAAATATGCTAGATTTCCACCTAATATCTCTTCAAATCCCTGTGAAAATTATGACTCAGTCATCGCTCGGGGTAATGACTGTTTACACTCTGTTTTACAGCATGGTTTTTTTAACAATCAATCTGTTCAGTGGGAGTGTTAATGCCCAGACTCGTATCCCTCGCCCGGAGTCTTTTGCTAATTTTCTTTAGCAAAGAACGGATACAATAATGAGCCTTTGCAAAGTCCTTGGCCTGAAAACGTGGAACAGATATTCCATGTAAAAGTTCTGCTAAAGGTGGAGGGCCAACAGTGAGAGGTTACATGGATTGAGGGTGCTCTGGCAAGCGTGTCCGCTCACATCCTCCCACACACCAGCACCAAACATCAAACCATGCAATTTTCATCATCTCAGACACGGAAACACACACATACAGGCATTACTTTCCCCAGTCTCCAACATCTACCCTGCTATACCACACAGGCGGATATGTGCCATAGAAGAATGAACATTTTTAGCACACATACATGAGAGCAAACATCTCCAGTACACATTTATATACATTATATGCATTTTTGCAAAGAAATGCTAGAAACAGAGCAAACACAGGAGTCACAAAAGTCAGTTACAAGAACACATAATGAATAGGTTGCTCATAACAACATTGCCATTTTTTTATTATGTTGCATTCAAATTTATGCATTAATACATTTTTATCACTTGTGATGGGGGCTCTGATTTTGATGTCCTTCCTAGGCACAATGTGGTGTGGACCACCTGGGAAACCATCAAATGTAAGTGTGAAGTTCTATAGCTCTCCACATGCCCTTTAATAAGAGGAATCCCTGCATCTGTTTCAAGTATCTGTGTTTTGCACACATACACACACACACACTGACACAGACTTACATTCATTTCCTTCCCTAACCCTAACCCTAACCCTAACCATAACCACTACTTGCCTAATCCTAAACCTTACCCTAACCTTAACCACTGACCCAACAATCAGCTTTTTCCCAATTGGGGACACGGCTTTTGTCCTCATTTGGACAAGCTGTCCCCAATTAACTGGTCTTTAGTCTGAAATTTGTCCCCGAAAGTAGCATATGACAGACACAGACACGTACACACACACACACACACACACACACACACACACAAACAAATATGCCATATTTGCCAAATTGAAGAAAACTCATTTGCAGAAACTCAAACCAAACAAAAAGCCGCCATTTTCTGGCATTTCTTATCTTAGATTACAAATTGGACACTGTGCCAACACAACAAAACACAATGTGACTATTTCTGTGCACTGACTGACTGACAAGAAATCATAAAAAAACATGAGTCAAAAGTCATTAGCTAATATCTATATTCTGCTCTAAGTCCTATTGTCTTGCAGTGTATTATCTGGGCTGATCTTCATCATCCTTATTTATAAATTCTAACTGAAGCTCATTTATGTGTGTGATTAGATTTCTGCTAATAAATCACGTGCACTCCCAGAAGTTCCTCATGTTAGCCATTATTCAGCATGTGACTATGTGTGTGTGTCACACAGCATCACCGATAGGTGTGGTTGGATGTGGTCAGAAGTGTTTTCTGTTGGGGTGCCCTGTAACCCTACTGACACATACCACATAACTAAAGTTTGATTATGGACATTTGTTGCATGTCATACCCCTCTCCCTTGTTTCCTGAGTTTCAGCTGTAAAATAAAACGGCAAAAAAAAGAAAGTGTGCTCTGTTGCACCTGTAACCATACACAATAGTGATGTCACAGTGTACTGACCCACCCCAGAGTACAGTCCTACATCACTGCAGTAAGGTAGGATATATGTATATATACACTGCTAACATAGCTTAAACAATTTGTAAAATCAATTGCAAGCTGGTAAAATGGCCTAACATTTTTACAGTATATACAGTATGTAGAGTCTGTGCAACATAATAACATTTCATACTCTCCACTACCTATGTATAAACATAAACACACATACGCACACACAAAAAATACAAACCTTATAGTTCCTGACAGCATTTGATTACGCTGATGACTCACAAAAATGTATGTACAAACGTGGATTTAATGAGTGAGACACAACAAACTTTTGATCAATATATGCATGAGCATTGTATATAAACGCGCACACACACACACACACAGCAGTCTCCCTCTCTGTTCATGCTTGACACTGCTGCAGCTCTTGAAGGCAACTATGTTTTGTGGGTCAAAGTTCAAACTGCAGCCTCTGCATGTATAGACACAAAAGCTGCAGCAAGACTGCAGTTCATAGCGGAAAGAAAGAAAGATAGTCTTGATATGTTTATTAAAGGTTGGACTTATTTACATAGGAGGTTTGAGATCTCTGAGCTAAAAAGCACCCACACAAAGTAAAGATGATGTCCATATTTAAAAGGAATTCTGTGGATGAGCTTTTGACAAAAAAAAACTCTCCAAAGATCAACCTTTTTTCTAATTGACACAACTGGCTTGTTAAAATTTGAATTTCATTGAGTAGTATGGTAATTTTTGCACTTTTGTTTCATTCAAAAGCTGAACAGAGTTGGCAGTGTACAGGCAGCTGTACAACCCGAGTGTAAACACGGCCCTTTAATCAGTTATTCATAGCATTCCTGCTGCCTCAAGGCCACCCTTGTTGGCAAACAGCGCTTTGTACAGCAACAAAAGTGCACTGCAAAGAACCAGTGTATAATGAAGCTGTTATTAGAGCATGCATACAGCAGCTATGCTTTTGATACACACTAAAGAACCAATTAGCAGCAGACAATTCTCAGGGTGCACAGGACCAGGAAATTAAAGCACTTAAAACGTTCAAGGCAAGCAAGGGATGCAAATGTGGCATATTCTCTCATTCCCTGATACTACAGAGGGAGGAGAGGGCTTATTAGTCATTTATTGAAGAAAACATCAGCTCAGTTTCATTGTGGAGTTTATTTATTATTTACTATTCAACTCTATACACACTGTTTTTGCTGTTGGAGGAATATGACAATGTGTAATAGAAGTCCTTTGCTGATAAAATCTATCAAGTATTGCATTTGACCATGTGTTGCAAACAATTTGAGCTCATTTGCATATCACAAGGTTAAAATGAATCATTTTGACAATTACAAATACAACTTTCTGCATCCCAATTGGCCTAAAAAGACACTGTTTCTCTTTAACTTTTCAACTCTAATACAGACTTAGAAACATGGAACAAATGCTGCAGACATGCAACAGAGTTGGTTCCATAAGCTTGTCAGATCTCATGTTTGTGATGGAAATGATTTATCAAGATATAAACAACAGTTTTATATTTAGTGAGTAAATACTATTTTGTCAACTTACTGCCTGATACTACTAATGTGGTCAATCTGTTCTATCTAGTAGCCTTCTGAAAATCAGTAACTATATATTGATGTCTTTATTTTTCTTATACCCAGGTCTGTATGCAGTCTTATACTATGTGAATGTCAGGATATTGGAGCTTAACTTGTATTATGGGAAATGCTCTCCCATGAAGTATTGCATGTGAGAGAAGATGGGGCAGAAGGGCCTCTCAAAAACATTTACAGACCAGTGCAATTAATTCTTAGCCCTCACCCGTAATCCACCGCCCGCCATTTTCGTGTCCGCAATAAAGGACACAGTAGCCACACATGGTCAAAAACACACACACACTTGGGTGTATTTGTCTGACTAATTAAATAACAGATTAGAAAGTGAACAGTATCATCTGAAGTAAGAACAAAGTGTGAAAGATGTAATCCCCTCAGCCTGCTGAGGCCTGTCATCTGATGAACAGAGTTAATAGAGTGTATTATCTCACTTCCTATAACCTTTTACTTTTACTTTTAAGCAAGTCATCCATCTGTTGATGTCAGAGTCATGGTTTACATTTATAATAGTAATCTGACATGCTAATGAAGCCAATGAATGCCATAACTGAACGTGCTGTGAACATGATTGGTTTCCATGGAAGCATTTACAAATTAAAATAATAGGGGGCAGAGAATTGAGCCCTGGGGCACACCACCAGCAATGTTGATTGTCTGAGAGAAGTCATTGATTGAGAGAAAATTGTTCTACCAGGTAGTTAGTCAACTGAACATCTGGCTTGAGCAACACTAAAGTAGAAGTACATACAAAGGTTTCAAGCATCAAGAGGAGGAGTGGAGTGGATGATAGCACTTAATTATTCAATAAATGATTAATCCTATATGAAAAATAAACCTTTGGGGATGGAGGAATGAGCACATATTCAGGACAAGCATTTACAAAAAAGCTTCATACAAGAATTCATCATTAGCAATAAGGCAGTGTTCAAAGATTCTCTGAAAGAAACTGGCTTTCCAGATCAATTTTGCATTTTGAGGATATCTTAAAGTTGTTGGTATAGCAAAAGGAGAGGGATTAATCATTTGATCAGGTGATCTAGGAGATCAGAATATGCCTGCTAGGTAGGTTTCATACAGTACCATGCATGAATTTTGAAAGATTTCCCCTCAAATTGTAGAACATGTAATTTTGCAGTTTTATTTTCTCCACTTGTTTTCTGTCTTGATTTTCTCGATTTGGTAAGGATTTTTACAGCACTTCTGCGTAGCACAGGAAGAGGGCAGGTTGAGAGAAACTGACTTTTCCACAAGTCCCCTACATAACCTGTGTGTCCATGATAGTGAATGGGCTCCTTGACATACTGTGTAAGAGTCTAAAATGAATATACAAGTTTACAAACTGCAGGCCAGCCTACATACAGGTTAAAAACACCCGTAATAATGATAGTGTGTACTAAGCGTAAATGATGGATTCATGTAAACATACAGAGTTTTATTTGTGTGTATAATAGTATAGTTTTTATACACTACACACCATTGTACTCATGAGCCAACAAATCCCTTATTGAGATTAGTTTGTAACACAATGATACATCCCTTTCTTTGTCTCTGGGGGAAATATATTTTTTTTTTTTTATTTTTATTTATTAATATGATTGTCTTTGTTGTTTAACATCATTAACATCATATGATATCATTGTATGAGGCATCATACAGCACTCCACATTATGAACCTGTCTGCCCCTGTTGAATTTGTTGCTGTCTATCCCCATCTTGTGGCTTACTTTGGTATTGCTTGGTTGTAAACCATAAGTAGAAAAAGAGGGCTGCATGTCTGCCCTACTTTATTGATCTATTAGATGTTTTGTCGGCCTTCATTCAGTGTCAGAGGTCAGATCAGCTGCAGGATACACACACACAACACATGAGAGAATAATTTACATCTGACATCTCAAGCATTTGGATTTTCTCTCAGAAAAGACTCAAAATCTCTAGTTCTCTAGTTAAATGTCTCAGCATACACAGCACCAGTCAAAGGTTTGGATACACCTACAACATTTAAGGATGCTTTTACTTTAATGACAGCTTCATCAAGGCAAAAAGTGGCTACTCTGAGTAATCTAAAATATAAGAAGATATTTTGGTTTGTTTAACACTTTTTTGTTTGCTGCATAATTCCATATGTTCTGTCCCATAGTTTGATGTCTTCAGTATTGTTTTACAATGTAGAAAATAGTAAAAAATGAAGAAAACCCCTTGAATGAGTGGGTGTGTCCAAACTTTTGACTAGTACTGTATGTATATATAGGCTTCATGCATATACCAATACTTGAATTTAGAAGTTTCAAAGAAGCAGTTTTTGGTGTATTATATGATTTATTTTTGGTATTCTATTTTTGTTCTTGCTATCAGCTTTTCTTTTTTCCTGTCGCTTTTGCCGCTTCTTGACTCAAATCCACCACAGGGATAAGTAACAGTTTGATCACATTTCATCTTAAACATAAATATATACAGAGGAACCATACAGCGAAGCAGAAAGACAGTCAGTCAGGGAGGTCGAGACAGATGGATGAACTGACAGGCAGAGATAAAGATGCTGTGGATAAGAAGGGAAGTGGAGATAAAAGAGCTGTGATCAGCTGACGGTGTTGGTCAAGCACCAACATGACACTGGCAGATGTGACGCCATTTGAAGCAGCATGTCACCCTCCCGGTGGGTGTTGTGGAAGACGGATAGCTCAGCAGACAGCCTGTCCTGCCCCAGGGTGAGACTGATTTATAGGGTAGACTTACTGCATGGTCAGGGCGGGGGTGAGAACAGGGTCCCTTGTTTCAGCACCATTCATACTGTGTGCACACCAGACTGAACTCTGCCTGCAAGGCACTCCAGCTTCTGCTGCAAAAAATATCCACCTTCACAACTTTTTTAAGAATCTTACAGTGTTACATTTCTTGGTACTGTGGAAATATTCAATTTAATTCAAATTTTTAAATGATTACCTTTATTGTTTTGCTACTAGTAGCATCACACTATCTTGCATGTATTTCCCTGTTTCAAATGATGTTTTCTTTGCAAAGATTCTTACTGTAAAACAAATCTGCATTATAAACAAGCAGAATAATGTCTATCTGTGGTATAATTTTTCACTCCTTTTGAGAAAAATACAATTTTATGATACTTGTGTTTTTGCAGTGCACAAGTCTTGGGCTTTGACCTGATCTTGCCATGTTGTTTTCTTCCTCTATCCCTCTAAGGGCATAGCTGTAGCCTATATATGTAACCTGTGTTTGACCAGATAGGTATTTGCTATTTTACCTCTGGAAAAGGTCAAAGTTCAGCTGCCCTTTTTCAACTGTTTGCCACAGCAAGTAAAAACAGCTGCTCTGCAGGTTTTGCAATAGTTATCATAGCATGTACAGCATGCACACTGAAGAAGGCAAAGGCTGAGTCTATGTTGAGGTTTGATTTTTTTTTATATTATGTTATTATATTTTATATTATTATATGTGTTTATTGCTTCCTTTGTGTACTTGTCTTCTCTATATACTGTACAACTACTGTTCATGCTTAACTCGTTAAGTTTTCATACAGTATATATTCGAGATTTACATAAACCTGCATTTATCGATTTTTATGGCCACTTAGGGGCAGGCAACAAGCTGTAAACACAACATACTCATATTGACATATTGTCACCGTATAAAGTTGATATGGTGAATGTGTTAGTAAATTTACACATCCGGCAGAAACAGAGCAACATTTGAATTCATTTTGAGTTGTATTTCTGGCCACCAGGCCTCTGCTTTGTTCTCCAACAACTTTTGAGGGAAATAACTGGCTCTCTAGCTGCTAATTGCTACACTGTGTTTACAAGCTAGTTGCTAACTTTGTCCTTCTGTTGTTTGGTGCTGGACAGGTGGTGTAAAACAGGTTTATCAGAACTTTTTTTGCTGAAAGGAAATTAGGTCAATGACAGTGGTGAGAGTGACAGTAGATTTGCAGCCCAAAAAACCAAAACAAACCTTTAACATTACACATAGTCATTTGATGCATTGTTAATATAAAAATAGTTAGTGCAACATTTCTTTTTATATTTATTCCTATATATGTGAATATTTTTTCACTTGCTATTACATGTGACAATGTCATTTTAACATGGGGTATGGGACAGTTGTTGAAAACCAACACATGTCCAAAAAGCACATGCACTTTGAAACATTAGAAGGCATATCTATACCCAAAATCATAACCCTGAAACTGCCGGCATGGTTGGACCCTGTGTGTCTGCAAAAAGAGAAACCTAGGAAACTTTCAAATGACAATTATGCAGGGCTCATAATAAACTGATTGAACTTCAGCATATTTTAAGTTGAAGTAACCTCACAGTTATGAGAGTTTTGATCTTATACATGTGCTTTCATTGTTCTTTGATTAAGTCTGCAGAACTTAACTTTCTAATGAAGTGGAGAAAAAAAACATATAGCAGGTTTGAACAGAGGTAAGAGGTAAGAAGGTGACTAAAAAACTGATATTTGGTGCTGTAAATGTGAGTACTATTACTTTAATGGTGTTTTACCATCATTGCCAAAAGGCCCATGAGCAAAGCACTGAACCCTGAACTTCTGTAAGGGCACAAATCTTACAGAAGACGTGGACCGTAGATATAATTAGACTGAATAAGGATCTCTTCATTTTGTGCAAAACTGGCCAATTAAGTAATCCTCAAACTGAAGTTCACTATATCACATTTCTCCCACGATAACTCAACATTGAACAAAGAACCTAGAGAATAGCATTCCTCCTCCATGTCTCAGGGCTTCTTTTCCTCTCTTCATTGTAAAATTTACTGTAGCGTTCCTGTCTGTTAACCACATCCTCCCTGACTCAGAGAGGAGTGGGCCAGGTTTCTTTCCAGGCTTCTTTCTGACTTGAATTCACTCCTGTCCCACACTCCCTTTTCCTCTCTGTCAACCCCCTGCTGCGAGGGGTTTCTCTCTGACAGGGTCAGGAGCTGTGGTTCTTCCTCCGTCTCCTCACTGATTTTCCATAGCCCTCAGTTTGGACCCACTGCTGCTGCTGAGATACAGACACCGCAGGGGGTCGGACATGAATGTCATACATCCTCCTCCTCCTTCTCTTCTTGTTTCCTGCTCCTTCTCTTTCAAATTTCCCGTCACCACACATCATCCTTCTGTCATACCACATGTCTGCCACCTCCTCTCACATTTCCTCAGCTGATCTTCTGCAGTCTCCTTCTTCCTCCATGTCTTTCTCCACCTTCGTTCCTCACCTCCTCCTGTCCTCCTCTGTCAATGTGCAGAAAGCATTATCCCCTCACTTGGACCCAGCCCTGAGCAGGGGAGAGGATTCAGTTTCCCCAAGAAGAGTAACACTTGTCTGGGAAGTGTCCAGACTGAAAGGTGGTGCTGGGATATTCATATTAGTAATAGCATCTACAGTTGCCTCCTCCCAGACACAGACTGACAGGGAGGATAGGGAGTGTGTGAATGAGAGGATCTGTTCACCCTGTTGTTAATCTCATACACTCTCTCCCACGTTCAACAAGCATTACTGCATACAGACTGCAAACAAGACTTAATGGTAAAATTGGGTGCTTTTAGTCACTGACCATGTAACCATGACTGTTCACAAATCTTACAGCTTCTGGAATAAAAGCAAGCTTTCTCCTGTTTATTCTACATACAGTTCATCTAAAACACATTCCTAATGGCAAAGAATTCACAAAGGACATGTTGGGTCACTGATAATCAATTGTTCAGTATCGAGCTGTGCAAGAGATAATGCATGTTCATCACCAATGGTTTAATTATTATGATCATCAGCACTTTTATTTGAGCTGACAGTCAGGCTTAAACTACCTGTGAAGAAATCAATAGGAGCTGTTTATGTATGAGAGGCAATAAAATGTAATTTGTGTGATGTCGTTTAAGCTTAGCCTGCATGTTGGGAATTATTGACAAAATTGTGCAATTGATATACTCACGTTTGATACTTTAGGCTGTTATTCCGGTCAGTAAAATAATATCTGGCAAGCTTGAAAGTGGTCCTGAGCAAGTTTCCTTTTAATAAAGCGTGTGCCCAAAAATGCAGCTAGGTGTGTTTTGTTATGGAGCCCCAAAACACAGGAGTGCTTGTATTGAGTGTGGTGCTTCCATAGAGCAAATTTACACACATTTTGTCACGGGTTGCACTCTCACAAGGCAGTTTCAACATTTGTCAGTCAGCCAAATTACGTCTTTTAGCCTCACATATTTGAAGTTAGTGAAATCTGTACATCTCACACAGACAATGAGCAGTCAAGTAACAGATATGCTGTAAAAACTATTTTTATAAAAATGTACACACATAAAGTATATTTTTACAGTCAGACAGCTACATTAGGAACCTGTTTAAACACCATTTAATCACTGTTTAGCCACAGCGGCACCTTGCTATTTATCTCATCATGTTGCCATAACATCTGAATGTTCTTTTCATGTCTGGGTAATGTAGCAATTACAGGGCTCAATAAAACCATCAGCTCTGCACTGTCAGAAATGTTTTCAACAACTTTAATGAACTGATGTTGAAATCAGTCTTTAACCTCGGAGCTATATGTAACTCTACAAATTGAACTACTTTTATTGTATTGTATATTATCAGTTTACCTGTAATTTAGCACAAGGAAAATATGGCTTACCAGTCAAGGTCTGTGTGTGTGTGTGTGTGTGTGTGTGTGTGTGTGTGTGTGTGTGTGTGGCTGGGCGTGCTGCCATCTCTAATATGAGATGTTGATAGATGTGTGTCACCTTGGCTCTGCTGATGACAGATGTTGAGTTATGGGGGCCAAAACAGCACCAGTGTGTCATAACACAACCAAACTGGTTCAGAGAGCCATAGTGCATCGCTGTCCTGCTGTCCTTCAGAAGACAATCTGCTCTCCAAAACTGCATTTTTCTCAACATCTTAGAATTGCAAGTAGATTTAAGTTACTGCAACAATAGAAAAATCCTTCATATTATAAGCAACCAGCTGTAAGGAGGTCAAAGGGCAAGGCTATACTAACCTTCCAATATTCTTGTGACTACAGATGATCATGTAAGAGGGTACGGCTTGAAACAAGACTAAAGGGACAACCCAGCTAGAAGGGGACGTTACCACAACATTGGATAACGTTACCTACAAGTTCTAATAATGTTTAAAAGAAAACATTTTAATGTAATGTTCATAGAATGTTTTAAGGATGTTTATCATTTCAAATAATGTTCCTATAAAGTTAAATGACATAACGTTTTAACTTCTCTTCTGAGGATGTTTTGAGGATGTTGTTTAGGTAACATATTATAGAACGGTCTTTTACACAAAACAAACATTCCCACAATGTTACATGATAACTAAGGGAGAACATTCTCAAAGCAACATTTGGAAAATGTTTTGAGAATGTTAGGGCATAATGTTCTAATTATGCTTTTTTTTTTTTAACATTTTTAGAAGGTTGTCACCAAACATTTTTTGGATGTTTTTAGAGAACGTTATCCTAGAACATCCCAGGAACCAAAAGAAAACTTCCTGCTTAGAACATTACATGTAACATTCTCAGAACGTTTTTAGAACAAAAAATTCTTGCTGGGCAGTGGGATTCAACAGAAGTGCCTGTCAGATGGTTTGACAGCCTCTGAAACCTTCTCCTACACTTCTCTGACATCAGAATTAGCAGGGCTGCGTCCAAATATTTCGACAATCAGTAATTTAGACCCTCTTACCGCAGTAATTGGCCATGCAATGAGTTTGAACTTCTCTCTCAGTCTCTCTTTTTTCATTTGTTACACAGCTATTTCTGTCACACTTTGTCTATACAAACAAGTGCAACACTATGAATGTCTTCAAGGAGAGACTGTCGGAAAACATGATTGCATCTCCCCCTTCTCTATGATGGGTGGCTTTTCTTCCCGTTTTTCAGTGTGGCCGTTGGGAACTATAAAGAAAGAAGCTATAAACATTTCTGCCTTCCAAAATGGTTGGACAACACATTGGACACAGTAATTCTTCTTTAGTATAACCCGGCCCTAAGAGTCTGCAGCCCATGGCACTAACATGGCTAAAATGTATCTAAAAAATTTTCAGAGAGACCACCCAACTGATGAGCGATATTTAAGTGATATATGGATGATGACCACCTGTGAATCAGCTGTGTAAATTCCCCTTTGGTTGGCTGCCTGCAGACTAAACACATTATTATGGCGTTTTATCTAAAAGCCTGCAGTAACTCACATCTCAGGCCCAGATAACACCAAGGGAGGAGACGGCAGATGTCCTGCTGCATTACAGCAGGAGGTGTGATAGAGATGCAGACGTGGGAAGGCTGTGCTCACTGCCATGGGTGAAATCTCCTCCGTTCAACAGTCAATCAGAGCACACCGTATGAATGCGTCAACTGTGATTATGCCTCCAAATGGTTATCTCCATGTCGACAACACACTTCAAGAGAAATGTATGGTTGCAGTGCCGTGGGAAGTATGTATATAAGCCAACATGTGTCTTTCAGAAAATAAAAGAGAGAAGAAAATAGAGAGTGGAGGGATAAGTGTGTATGAGAAAGGTTTTCCCACATTTGCAGTTCATTTATCTATCACCACAATAACTCACTCCTACCTCTTATTTCACTGGTTAGCTGACACACATTTTGGTTTCCAGGAGGAAACCCATGAAATCTTATCCATCCTTAACACTTCTGTGCATCTATATAGCTCCCTGTATATCCAATAGCACGATGAAAATACATGTAATCATCTTTCATATAGTTTGCTCTGAAATACCTTTCTCAACATATTTTACTCATTGTCACAGATCCAGTTACATATTATATATATATACATATATATATATACATATATATATATATATATATATATATATATATATATATATATATATATATATATATATATATATATATATATATATATATATATATATATATATATATATATATATATATATATCAAATATTTCCTGTAATGCCAGCATTGTTGACTCTGTACCTTCACACCACCTTTATTTACTCTGTATTACATTCTTGTACTCTCCACTGTAATCTAATCATCAGTTTAGTGACTCTATTTTGCTCTTATTTTCCACACTCCTCACATAAATTATTGTAAGGCCACCAAAGGTCCCTGATCTTTGTGCTGCTTGCTGTTGGTTGCTAATGTTCCTGTTTCACAGCCTTGTTTGTTCCTTTCCATTCAAGCAAACAGCGGGGCCTCTTACCAGATCCCACCTGTTTGTTTTGCTCCTTATTGACAAGACAAATCCACTCCGGCCACTCACCTTGTGCACCCTTTGGTCAGAAAATAACAAAGCAGTGGTGCAGGTGTTGAAACGTGAGGTGAATTATTGTCTGTTAATTAAACACAGAAAATGCTGTTGCTTCTTGCTCTTTGAGGATTCACGCTTTGATTAGCATCAGTGTGAAAGCACAGCCACCTTTTTGTGCAGCAGCCACTTTGTCACCTTCATATCCATCAACAAACCACATTTCAGATTTTCTGATTTTCAGCAGTAGCTAATAGTGAGGAGACTTGAAAAAAAAGAGAAAAACAAAACAAAACAAAATATACTGCACTGCATAATGGTCTCTGGGTATTCTGCTGATACACAAACAGAATGTGGATTTGAATCTACATAATTTTGCTTTGAGCATGATCTTCCATTTTACCATTTATTAAAATTAGATATCTTTGAAACATCTTTGTTAAGAAAAACAGACTATATCAATTTCATTTCTTGAACTCTGCTGCATCCTAGTGGACTGATGAGGCACAGACTCTTTAACTGCAATGTCCACATGACATAAGTAGAAATATGCTATATCAAGAATACCATCACCCTGGTACCTGCATCTGAGTGTTTTATTAGATATAATTTAGTCCTCAGTGTCTTTAAGGTAGGTACGGAGGTGACACTGTGGAAAGTGAAATCTGTGACTTTAGATTCTTACCCATCAAGCCATATTAAGGGGGTACTTGAGCGATTTAGTATTGCACATTAATAACATTGAGGAACTCAGTATTGACACATAAAAGAATGAAAGAAAACTTGGTCAAAATCGAAACAGCAGAGGCCGAGATATCCTGACTTTTAGTTTGGACCAAGCTTCAAAAACACTGGATTCTACATTTCCCATAATGCTACCAAAAACATCTCTTTGTCAGGCTGTACCTGATGACAACATCTGTAGTTATTTTCTCAGACTTGAACTGCTTTCACGGTTTAAGTGCATTTAAGGATCCCTGGTGTTTGAAGGAGGATGTCTTTATCCTAAAATAACATGAAAACATGATCATTTATCTTACAATCCACGTTGTGTAGCTAATTAGCCACTAAACTATGAAGGGTAAACCATAAAACAGACGTGAAAAACAACCTAAAGTCTTTTTGAGATCCCCTATTTAATGTTGAACAAAGCAGACATTTCTTTTGGGTTTGTCTTGGTGAAGAAGCGATTTATTCAACAAGACAGGCAAGATGTCCTCTCTCCAGCATGTGAGTTGATTTGAATATATTGAGTGTGAGGCAGAGCTCATTTATCTTCTCCTCTGGCTCTCGCCCACCTCTCCACCTCTCTCTGCCAGTCAGTTAGTCAGTGTTGCAGACAGCACACACAACCTCAGCGGCGAGATGCAGATTGATAAGAGGTTCGGGCAACATAAGTGGGTGTAACTGGTAGAATCCGATACAATGCCAAAATCACCCCTCAGGGCTGCTGCAGTTACTCACGCTCCATTTCTGCTGCAGTTTTAGCCAAGGAACAAGAGATGTTGGCTTCATGTGAAGTAATTATATGTCAGTATTTCATATTCACACAACTGTAGATTAAAAGGGGGGAAGATGTTCCAGAGACAGCTGCATAATGCAAAATGCGTATTCAAATACAGTTTGTGAAGTTGATAGTAAAGTGACACAGAGGAAATTTTTTTTTAGTTTCCACGGTAACTTTATTCTTTGAAACTACAGTGTTGCGTTAAAAATACTTCCTTTGAATGACAAGGGTAAACAACGCACACACACACAAACACACAGTGACAAGGTTGGGCGGATTCGTCACAGCGATGATATTCAGAGAGGCACACTTTAAAATAAGTCTTTCAACATTTCTATCTAAGGATGACAGCAGTTTTTTTTCTGTTGACCCCATACAACAAAACAGCATTTTCTAAAGGATCCTCAGTCTCAAGACCAGATAAGCAGTATTCATTGTCATGCAGAGCCCTATTGTGCAAAACAGGCCTCTCATAAACTCTTTTTCATAGCCTTTAACATTCAGAAAAACCGGCATGATGGCCAACAGTACCTATTGTCATGCTACAGACTGTGCATGCATAGAGGAGAGAGGACACAAGGAAAAGCTCAACACAGTACTTCAAACATCTAACTCTAACATGTATGCATTTTAAACATAATAATACTGTTTACTTCACTACAAAAATCCAGATATTATATCATGTGCAGTGGCTTTCAAACCCTCTAATGCTCAGAGATTCATTATTTTATATAAGTGGATTAAAATATTGGCAGAATTATTTTCTCAATATCTGGGGATAAGGCTCCTGGGAACCAAATGCATCAGTTTGAGAACCACATCTATCATGATATAACCCTGTAATGAATAATTTTCTCCTCATGAAATTGCTATGTAACAGCTAGGTTATTGCTGGTGAAGTATAACATACAGCTTGTACAGTTACATCTGAGCATGCTTCATTTGTCAGAGTTGGGGTCGAAGTGGCATTATTTCAAAATATCTGATAGTCATGGTAAAGAACATCTAAATTTGATTTGTAAGCAAAAATAAAAATTAAAGAGATAGTTTGGGAAATTTTGGGAATTTAGCAGTATGCTTATTCACTTTCTTATAGAGTTGAGATGAGAAGATATATAACACTCAAATGTCTGTACAGTAGGCTAAATATGAAGCTAGCCACCAGTTAGCTTAGCTTAGCATGAAATGCTAGAAACGGGGAAACAGCTAGCCTGGCTCTGTCCAAAGTTGAGAAAATCTATGCGCCAGCACCTCTAAAGTTCAGTAATTAACATATTATATCTTCTATGTTTAATCCACATAAAAACTTAAGTGTAAATACAAGTTGTATTTTTACAGAGGTCGTGTTGCCAGGTGGAGACTTGTGAATGTTAACTTGTTAATTAGTGAGCTTCAGAGGTGCTGGTAGTTGGATTTTGTTACCTTTGGGCAGCCACGCTAGTTGTTTTCCCCCCTTTTCAGTCTCTGCTAAGAAATGCTAACTGGCTGCTGGCTGTAGCTTCATATTTAGCATACAGATAAGCGAGTGGTGTCAATCTTGATCACAATTTTTGTAATTTTTTTCTTCACTTAGTCTTCATTTTGATGGTGGTAAGAAAAATGTGAGAAGATGTAGTGTAACAGTAGTTACTTAGCTAAGTGGCATTTTGACCTGCCTGATTATCAGTGGTAATAATCACAGCATTAAAACCTTTTGAATACACAACACAGCTGGGAGACTGAACTCTGGCAACAAAAAAGATGTGTAGAGAAGCAAGGTTCTAGGTGCTACTGAGTTAAATGTGACTGGTGGATGCACAGTATATTGACCCTTGCAACAAACTGCAGACATTCCAATCTACCGCATTCAAAAGGACATGAAATTGCAACTTCTGCAAACAGTCTCTGCAGTTGCCGAAGCAAAAGTCACAGTGAAAATGTACTGTAGCTTGTAGGCGTAAGCAGAGTGGTGCTGAAGGAAAACTGGAGAGGTTAGAGGTTATCTCCTGAATGCATGTGATGGAAAGTTAATAGTCCTTGCCGGGCCATTTGATGACTACACTGCAGTGGGTTGGGATTAGGGGTCAAAGTGTTGTGAATCTAGCTAACAGAGCACGGGTCATCCTTGCAGACCTTCACATTTCCCTGCAGCAACTGGATCATAACAGCCTTGGTCAGGTAGCTGGAGGTGCTTCTCTGTCCCACTGGTGGTGTGTTGTAAAATGCCTGCATGTCATCCTGGTACAAACACAGTGAAGGACAGATGTAGAATCATCTCTGAGAGATTATGAGATGTGTTTTCAAGAGTTTAAAAAGTGCTGATAAGTAATCCATGATTTAAAGTCTGCAAGTATGAGATAAGTTAAGATGCCAACCTGTTTTTTGGGGGTGGTTTCAACAAAAACTCAGCTAAATATCAGTTAACTGACAATCTAGAGGAAAACCTTCCTACCTGTTTCTCTATGCCTTCAAAGTGACTGCGATCCCTCTGGAAATCATTGAAAGCTGCCTTGACCAGACTGTCCAGATCCACCTTGTCGCTGAACTCTAGCTCCGGGTTTCTCTCCAGCATTACGGACACCACCATCAGCAACTATTCGCACAGTGGAGAGAGGACAACAACTAAATTTTTATACTGATTTAAAGGTCTGTTGTACAGGTTCAAATTACTGTAATCCTAGTCATAAAGATTCTGGATAATCTTAAAATCAATTAAAACCAAATGGGTAGCCAGTAAAGAACTGATAAAACTAAAGTGATGTGATATTATGTATTAGTACCAGTTAATATCCCTGCTGCTGATTCGAGATATTTTATTGATGCCAGAAAAAAGACAGCAATCACAATGTCAGGTTGAGTAAAAATACATTCCCACAAATTTTCTTTCCATTTCATTATTTTATTCTGTTATATCTGAAAACTTTGGTGGTGTTAGTGAAAAGGCTTTTTACCTCCACTATGATTTGTCTGTACTCAGGCAGGACAATGCTCTGGAGCGTGTCCTCCACCAGCAGGGAGAAGTTCATCTCATACATGGTCATGTCAGACAGTGTAGGTTGCTAGAGAGAAAAAAAAGGAGGAAAAAGAGGAAAAAAAACAATGTGGTTATATAGTTATTTAAAGGGGAATTCCACAAATTTTTCACATCATAGTCAGTTTAGAGGTGTTGGAGAGTCCTACTACATGTGTGAAAAAAGCTGTAGCATTTGTGGTTCCAGAGGGAAGGGTCTAAGTGTATATAAAGTAGCTCAAACTAACTCCACTTCCGGCAGGTACAATAGTAACATGCTGCTTACACACTGATGCTTCAGTGTTAATAATCTAAAGATGTCATATATAATAATAATATATCAGTCAAAGGGACCAAACCACTACTTTTACTTTCATATTTTTTAACTACTTTTCTCTCTCAGAACTGGTCCTTTCTGACTAATCAAATTTGTCATTCTGACGCATGGATGTATTGTAAGAGCTGGATACCGGACTAAAAATGGTGCCCATTCAGTCCAATAAGAATTGCTCGGGTGGCGCATACACCAAAAAAAGTAGTGTTTCCCCTGCTGGCCCTGCCCGCCAGTTCCTGCTCAGCCCCTAGACTTTACATTGTGATGACATCACAAATTTTAAAATCGCTTTTCTTGGCTCAGGGAAAGTTTTACAAATATAAAACCTCCATGGATCAAAAACTCATAAAAGAAAGAGTCATGATTAACTTTGTTTGCAGTTCGAAGTGTCCTGTCAACAGTTTTATAGATGTCTCTTTTACAATGGTGGTCTATGGGGAAAATGCTTTTTGGGCCATGGGGGGATTTTTCACTGCAATACCGTGAGAGGCCACTGAGAAAAACTGGCTGCAAGGCTGAGCGGTGGAGCCCTATCCAACACTTAGCTAAAGTAGCTAAAGCCTGCAGAAAAAGTCGCTAGATGTTACTAGATGATGTCACATGCTGATTTGCAATATCTATGACATCATGACGCGATTACATACATTCAAGATTTTAAAAAATGAAGTTAAATTAAACTAAACTGACCGTAACTAGCTATTTCATTTACCATTTTTCTTTTCAAGCAGCTCCTCAATGTGCATCTAAATCTACCTATGCAGGTATCTATTTATGCAGGCTGTCAACTCTAACTGAAGTATCATGAATAGAGAGATGATCTGGAATAAATTCACTATTGTTAACTCTGTCCATTTTGACAAAACAAAATCAAACTTTTAGAATAAAAACAAGGATCAATGATTGATCATTAGGTACACACATTCACAGCTCATTCATGACTCTCTCTGGCTGATGACTGGTCCACTGAACGTGCTGATGCTCCGTCCCACCCACTGAACAGTCAGTCCAGAGAGCCACATAGCTCTCATTCACTGAGAAATGCTGGTGACTCGCTTCAAGGAGAAGAGTTAACCTCAGTCCAAAACGTTGCTAAAGGGGTCTGAAAAGTCGCTAAATCTAGCGACAAAGTCACTAAGTTGGCAACACTGTGTGCAGTTTGGCAGATTTGCTGTGCTGATGAAGTTACACCATTGGTCAGCCAAATGCTGCTTTCTCCTGTATCCATTTAAAATTAAAAGCCCTTGTTTCAAATTAAAAGCCCTCGAGGGTTTCATAGGGTTTTGACCCACAGACTGAAAGTCCAACGCAGTGGAGACACCTTTAAATTGATAACATACTTTATATTACTCAAAAAAGTAAATCTGTATGTTCATCAGCCAAGGTTAAATTCTGAAATTGTGGCCAGATTTTTTTGTGTATCTGCTCCAAATTTGCAGGAAAAAAATATATATTTTCGCAGACACTGTCTTCAAGTATTCAAATCAAGTAAGTGGATTGATGTAGTAGCCAGAGATCAGTGTCTGTAAGGCACACACGTGACAGTTTAAAAATTATACATAGTTATACTGGTTTCGATAACTCAAAGCTGTGCCACCTATAACCAGCATTGGTCAGAGTGTTTATCTAGCAGCAGTATCAGGGGATGCAGGTACCTGTGGAAGGTAAGTCCCAGCCACCAGAATACCATTGGGGGTCCTCTCCAGGATCTGCCAAACACGATCATAAAAGCCCAGAGGGGTCCTGTTCAGAGAACCATCGATCTGACGCCTGTTCAGCCAAGGCCTGAGACAAAACAAGGGTGAAACTGTTGAACCCAGTCTTAGAGACAAGGGAAATATAATGTAATAGCCGTTGTGCTGGAGGAAATTGTCTATGAGTCAATGTGTATTAGATTAGATGAGATAAGATAAAACTTTAATTCCCATGGGGAAATTGGGTTGTGGCAGCAGCAGATAATAAGATATGGATGTAGACAAGACAGCACTGACGATAAAATAATTAAAACTAAAAGGATTATACAACAAGTAAACACATTGAGATAAAGACACAGTGTCTTCAAAGGCAGATTTGTGAATTGAAACGACCAGAACCCACAGATAATATTTATAATAGAGTGTGTGTGGCTGAGTGTTTTGGAGTACCTGCCAGTGTGCTGCGGCTGCAGGACGTCCAGGAGGAGCTGCTTGATGTCACTAGGGGAGATTTGGTAGATGTCCTGGGATGGCATGTCTCCTGCCCGGATCTTAAGCTCGTGTTTCATGGCCTGGACAATCCATCTGGAGATCAACAGTACACACACAGTCACACACTCGCTGTTAACAACATGGGATTAAACTAGTGAACTTGCATGAGGGCAGTCATGAAGGTGGTCATAAAGGATGAACATGTTCAAAATGCTTTCATGTGTCCTTTGTTTTCAGTATTGCTTCATGGTGCAAAGATTCTTAAGGTTACATTTAAAAAAAACTCTTTATAACCAAAATCAAACTGAAACAAACATTAAAGATAAATTAGATTTACCTTACAACACTTCTTTCAACATTATGTTTCGACTTTCAGACCAAACATGAGAGATTTGTTCAAACTCTGGAGCATTTACTAATTTATCACAGAGCAAACAAAATGTGATTCCAATTCCAAAAGAACTGCGGTGTGGTTCTTTTCGAGTAAGAAACAACTTTAGAAAAACAATATGAATTGTAAGGTCTCATTGGTAAGGATGTTTACATTTGATCGGCTGACATGAGGAAATAACTTAGCAAACTTCAGCCTGGATTCAAGCTCACATGTATTGATTTATTCATGTTTAGTTGAGTGGTATGGACACAAGAGCACATACTGCATGAGTTAATGTTGCTTGAATAAGTGTACAAGAGTTTGGCAGGATGGCAATGGATAAAATATAACTTTTATGCAGATCAGCAGCCAAAGGCCATAAGATGTTTTAAGATATTGTGATCATGTGATTCCTCCGTTCACTGCTCCATTTTAGTCAGCCTTCCTTGCAGATTCATCCCTTCAACCCAGAACCCCACTTTGTCTTACCCGACTCTGATCTTGAGCATGCCGCTGAACAGCTCAGGGTTGTTGGATATAATCCATCCGATATGGATGACCAGCTCCTGCTGAAGAACAGCCTCTCGCTCCCCACCGTGAAGGGAGCACTTTCTGTAGATGATGTCTTGGATCACCCCTGGCGACAGCGGGTTGGAGATCACCTCCTCTTCATGACCAAATAGACCCAGGGTCACCTGGTAATCACAGGCATGTGCACACACACACGGGCTAAAGGAGCATACATCATACCCACATATAGTTCTATTTAATGTATTCTATTCAATATATTAGAGTTTTTGTAAGTATGTGTGTGTGCCTGTGCAGGTGCACAGACACATGTTAGGTGCAATTCCTACAAGTATCTTTGTTCCATCACTCTAAAATTGGCCTCCTCTCCCAGAGTAACATAAAAGTAAGTAGGTCAAATTTACAGATCCCATGATTACTCTTTTGTATTTTGTTTCTTCTGAAAATTACACCTCAGCAATCTTCCTGATGAGAGGACACACTATTATCTGTGTGCTGATGAAGTCTAGTACTTTGAAGACTTGGATGTATCATTCATCTTCACATTTAAACTAATTCTAACTGAGCAAAGACTTGCCTGCGGCTGCAAATAAAGTTTTGAAATGGCCAACTTTGAATTCAAGAGGAACACATTGTTGAAATACAATATCGAAACATAATCAAAACTAGAGTCAAAATTGACCTAAATGCGGTAGTGCCTCTTACTACTTCCAACTGAGCTGTTATTGTAAACAGGAGAACACAGCCGTCTCAAATTTTAAATCAGCTTTTCCAATCATGTTGAGAGGAGAACCTTCCCTCCGGTAGGCAATCTATATGCAGATTCACACCTTAAGCTACTTCAGCATAATGAAACGCCTAAAACTGTTCAGAGGGGTAAAAATGAGGCGAGATAACTGACACTCTAGAGAGGAGGCTAATCTCTGAATAATACTTGACAGGAAATGATGCACCAAAACTCATCCAGCGTGAGGTAGTGGCATCAGACAAATTCCCGGGTCACAAAATATCAATTGGCACATGGGAGTGTGTCTAGACATGTGGACACGGTGCATATTAGGATTCTGCAATGGCAGCCTCACTACAACTACAGCTTGTATACACAGACAGTGGAGGTGAGCTGTGATGAGGAATATGAGCATGCAGCTATCCTATGTCATTCCCATAGGATGACAGCACGAGGAGCTTTAAATTATATATTTCCAATTTTCATTTTTTTTTAAATCAGTGAACATTAAAATCATTGTCATCAATTGTCCCTTTTTTAAAAAAAGGGACAGTTAACCTGCTCAGGCCCTGCTGTCTCTGTCCACTTACCTGCTTGCCATGCACTAAAACACTAGTAATACTTGGGGCAAGGCTGTCCACTAGCTTAGTTAAGAGACTGGCGGCAAGACGGACAACAGACCTAGTGGACGAAAAGACACAAGAACATTTGTGACATCATGACAGGTAACAACTAACAGCTAGGATGTTAACATCTTTTTCTTGTTCATTTTTACAACAAGACTGAGGATCCAATTCCTTAACTTTACTGCAGTTTTAATGTAGCACATACTGAATGTGCCCCCAAATTGGCAAACCATTTAAACATCAGAATAATAATTAAAAAAACCAAATCAAAAGCCAGTTTTTCTAGCATTAAAAACCGGAAGATGTGATAGTCCCAATTAATAAACGTGATTTAGTTATTGATAAAAGGTTGGCTTTTCCACAAAACATTTTAATGTTCACTAATTTCTGAGTTCAGTATACATGAGAGTGACTGCAGCCTTCAGACTGCCTCCTCTTGCCTGCAGGAATCCTATGAAAAAGCAGCACACATACATAAATGGTGGTTATCTTCACATGGTAGCCCACAGCCAGGGTTGCTATAGACACGCAGGGAGTTGAAGCCATCCTCACAGAAGCAGTGAACAAATGAAATCATTTAGTTAATGGGGTCTTGAATAACATCAGGTGAAACACGACATCCTCTTCTTTTATGCTGAGAATTGTTATATGTGTATGTGTGTGTGGAGTTATTCGGTGCACATCTTGAGCACAATGTATAAAAAGGCAACAAAGCCTTACTGTTTATAAGGTGTGGCGTGGTGTCAATCCACTGATGCTTTGTTGGGGAACCTATTTCAAGCTTCACTTCCTGGCCCATGTTAGGTAAATGAGAAAGTAAATTGAACTGAGTATTGATACTATTTCCAAGCAAGTTGGAAACCACTGAAAGCCTCCGGGCTTTCTTTTCCCTCCTCTTCGGCATAATCAAATTTCTCTATGCAAAAATCCTATTAATTAATAAAACGACGTAAAATAAAAGCTGTCATGTCAGTCCACGTGACTGAAACTCAGATTAAACTATTCACACAAAAACTCTGACCACTAAAAGAGGGGATCAAAAGCATTGTGACAACCATTCACATTATCTGGTCGATTCTTTGTTAGTTAGGCCACCAGTATACCAATAACAAATTCAAATTTGGGGTAGGTTCAAAGTCAGATTGCTGCTTTCCAACCAAAGAATTTTACTCAAACAGACTGTGGTTAAACATGTACACTAGTATGTTATGTTGGTAGTTCTCACACTGGTCAAAGTGGCAGCTCCCTTCTTTCATGACTGGTTCTAAGATAGAAAATAAGACGATCATTATACTTTTACTTGTTGTAATGAGGAATTTGCGAGTGGTTTTTGCTCCCAAAGTAACTGCAAGCTCGACAATCTGGCAGGGCCACCACTGATGAAACACACCTGGAGTAACGATGAGTATATCGGCATTTACACACCATATTCTATTTCAGTGGGATTATACAGCCAGCCTGAGTGCAGTGGGTGATGCCGCAGTGGGACATAACAGCAGAAATAAGGGTCTAGCCTCTGTGATGGTTAATGGAGAGAAAGCAAACACCGACAACAGGCTCCTGTCCCTATCTGAGGCAAGGGGCCCGCTGGCTTGGCCTAGCTAACTCATGGCCGTGTGAGTATAAGCCATTCTACTTCGCTAGATTCGGCAGTGTAAGCAGAATTAGCATCAGCTGGTTAGCATTTTAGCGAGATGCTCAGATACCAGGCTGCTACAGCTGTATACAACTTGTTACCAGGGTGACTACTGGTCCGTTACATGTTACTGTGAGATTTCTTAAGTTCAATTTTACTTTTAATTTTAATTTACTTTAATAGCAAGACTTGGGACCAGTGTTACAAAAAGATTTTTATGAAAAATAATTAGTACTGGCAAGACTCAGATTAATGTTATAGCAAAAACTGAGCATCAGTAATAACTATTCACAAAGTAGCACCGTTTTCCTTAAAGGTTTCCATGAATTATTTATACGTTTTATGCATTTTTTGAATCGTCTAATTTTCGCTTTTAACCTTTTCAGGAAAATGTCACAATTTTTATTTACATGATACTGTATAAGCTAACGAAAGAGGTTTGAGCTGAAATCATATTATAGTATCAAATTTAAGCCTTGAATTTTGTAAAATATTCTTTTTGACTTTTTAAAACACCTGTTTACACCCTGGTTATAAGGAATTTCATTGCTGGCTGAACCTCACACAGCTGTCAAGCTAGAGAGCTAGCTAGCCAGCTAGCTGGGTCTAAACATGCAGAGCTTTTATTCCATCTCTGCCTGAACATTACCTGTTTCCCATGCACAAGTATTGTGGTGATGTGAGGGGCTATAGAGCTGGCAAACTTCTTGGTAGCGGTGGCAACATTGCGCACTGCCAGCCTATAGTTCCGCCAGATTACATAGAAGTTATTTATCATCAACTGTCAACATGAGAAATTACTTTGTGAGGAAGACAAATGGGACACAAAAGGTAGAGAGAGATTCAGTTAAGAGGACACCAAATTAAAAAAAAACACTTGAATACAATTTTCCAACAAAAATTCCCAGCCCCGTATCAACAGAGCAACGGCTAATAATGACAAGGTCACTCGTCAGCATAATAAAACTTAAAATGTACTAAATGTGACCATCTTAGAGGCATCACTGGTCCTGAATGCATCTTTAGAATTTAGAAATCTGGATACTTTTGATAATCCTCCTCATATTTGGACTCCATAATGACATTAAAAAAAACTGGACTAATAATAATGTAAGCTCAACAAATGGAGTAACAGACTGGAAGACTACAAACAGTGTATGCACTGTACAGTATGTATGTATATGTGTGAGAATATCAGACCAAAGCTTTCTGCTGCCAGCCATTCTGTAGATTCTCTCCAGCTCATCAGTCAAGTTCTCTGAAATCAATAAAGACGATCTGTTAATGTGGTCAGACACTAAAAAAACATCAGAAAGACATATACAGCCTTATCTAGATTTATCCTCCAATCTATATAAATCATAACTGTTAAATTTAACAGTTACTACACATTCAAAAGCATAATACAACAGCATCCTAAAGACCTGTGATTGATTCATATGGACTGATGAATGCACCAAAAAGGGGTTTTTACAGGAATAAAGTTGACAAGATAATGTTAGCAAAGCTGCTAATGGGTGACACTAAAACTGATCAAATCTCCTGATCAGTTTTAGCAAACCCAGTGACTAGCTCTTTAAGTTGTTCACTCACTCATACTGTGAGTATGTGCTTACCATCTTTGGCAATAAAGTCTGGTCCTTCTCTCCTAAGAAGGATACATGCGAGCTGAGCCTGACTTGCCAAGCAGCCACAGTCCTGGGAAAAGACAAGCATACAGACAAAAGTAAAGATTACCTTAGACAAGCATGTAAACATAGTTATACATAAAAATATATACACTTAAATAAACACAAATACCTTTATTGCACACTATAGGAAGCCGCAAATCTATCCACTCACAGTAACTGTCCTAACAGGCCATGATGAAATTTTAGTAAGAACATTTAGTTTTCTGCAATTCTGCAATTGTGATGATAATGAGTAAGTCTGTGTTGCCTCAATTCAATTTGACTGGAGCATGAATATACCTAAAATATTGAAAAGAAAGCATTTCTACGCATGACATTGGAAGGTCGGGTAAATTATTTATTGTTTGGTTGTAATAATAAAATGGTTACAACATTTGATGGTTTATAAATGGCATGCATTTAAAACTTAAATGACAAAGGATGCCATGAAGAGAGTGTGAGAGAGAGAGTCAATGTAGACAAAACCATCGGATAGATGACTTATAATAGACACATATAGCTTTTCAGACTTTTAGACTGACCTCTAGTCTTCCTCACAGAGAAAATAAATTGCAATTGCAGTGAAGCTGTGGACTGAGGTTTGGATTCTTCAAACATGGATGAAAACTTAAAAGCTTAAAATATTCCGGTACAGAGCCAGAGTGAGACAGCTGTTGATAACTGTGAGCAGATTTGGACTGATCATACCCAAAATCCCAAGGAAAAATGTTTTACCTTATTTATAAGCTGCTTACAGTGAATAAGGAGACACTCTTGTTAAGTGAGCCTTGACAAGAGTGGATATATCAATGAGTGAACAGGAGGGAACAATTAGTGGATAGAGTTAATCTTGCAAACCTTTTGCTTTTGAGGCAGGTGGACCAGTTGGAATTGGATTTATTAGTGGTGTGTCCTTAGAGCAACGACACCTGGGATTATGTGTCTCCTCTAATACAAATGGAATTGGCACGACCCCTCTTTTCACCTGCCACTCTCACTAGTGCACCGACAAGGACATGATTCTTCACCGCTTTCTCCCCTGTAAATACTGACAACTGTGTCTCTCACAGTGCATGGCCAAGCCAAGCAACACTGCTGAAGAATTAACCAAGGTCTCTGTGACGGTGGCCCCTGCCCCATCCATGCACCCAAAATATGAAGTTTAATAACTACAGTAAGATTCAAGTGGTGAGTCTTTCTTACCACTTCTGTCATCCTTAGTTAAGGAAGTATGCTCTGACCTTGTCGCTCCCCACAAGGAAACACTGATCTCACACAGCAGGGAATGGGGAGCGACGATACTAATTTCCCCCAATGGGGAAGATAGACTCAGAACCTACAGGTGGATGCAGGGGTGGAGGCGGGGCTTTTGAAATGCTATATCAACAGCAGCAGCACCATAGCAGCAAGCAAGCATGACAGCGGTGTGGCAGCAGGAATGCAGCAAAGTGTGAGCAGAGCACTGACTGCTTAAGCACACCGCCATGATTATAAGGGTGCGTTGTATATATGTTACAGTGAGGGGAGTACGGCATGTGAGTGGGGTGGCAGCTCGAGTTGGGGCTGCCTGAACTAGCTAGCAGGCGTCGCTTCATTTATGGAACAGGAAAAAATATACCCAAAGCAAATAAGCTGTAAGCAGTAGCATTTAATAATTATTCAAAAGTGTGTGGCCCTTTTCACCCTTAGGTGAAAGAGTCATAAAAGTCAACTCACATGGAACTTCTGGATGATCTCTTGAGTAGGTTTTCCCATCCATTCCTCATCATTGATCTCTGGCTGCTGCTCCAGGTTTGAGGCGTTGGGCGTACTCATCTGTCTCTTCACCTTGGAGTGCTTAGGCAGCTCCAGCTCCTCAAAGCTCTTAAACTCTGGGATCCTTTGTACATATGAACACATACACATGCAGACACGCAAATACAGACAAGCATTGTGTAAGAGACAAGAAACAATTACAGAATTGCCTCTGTTGCTGCAGCATTGTGCTTTCATTTCAAATTGTACATATAATGGCATGAACACCCCAGTATGCAGTTATATTAACAGCATGTGTGCCAGCAGATTTCACAGGCAGGTAAGTTACACTATGTTTACTATAAACATATTTTGACAGAAGATTTAATATATGAATGCAGTTACTGAATTTACAACATTTAACATCTGAATCAGAAAAAAAACTAATGCTGACAAAATTCCTTTGACATTTTGTCACTTTACGCTAAACTGATTTATTGATCCTGAAACTGAAAATGAAGAGTCAATTATCTGTATCAGCTGTACTGTTCAACAATTATGAAAAAAATCATCATAAAACTGTATGCATACTGTATATCAAACTTGAATGACCAATATAATCTAGTCAATTGTTCTATCAGTCTAACTATGGACATCTTTTTGAGCTTTCTGAGAGCATACAACATACAGCATACAAACTAACAGAGCAAAGCACTGACCTCAGACAAATCAAGAATTAACGACTAGAAGATGCTCTTACTCTGCTTCATTGACACGCAGGAAGTCCAACTGCTCCACCACTGCTCCAGATATCAGGGTCTGAAAGGTTGATGTGCAAAAAGACACATTTACATGGTTTGCACAGTGATTAATTCATTACTATAGGCTGCAATATATAAGAGATTCCACAGTAATATATATATATATATGTATATAAAGAAATGTATAAGGAAATAACACTCACACTCAGAGGCATAAAAATACAAGAGGTGAGAAAAAATAGCTGTATAGATCCCAGAGAGTAGGTTTATCAGGTGATTCAGTATACAAAACAACTCTTTGAATAATGCAGCTCATAACAAATAGCACATGGAGTAGTATGGTGTGAACTAAGTTCACTGTTTCAAATTTTACAAATGTGCATGGCTCCAGTAACAAGTGAGTCTCTAACACAGTAATGTGATGAATAAAGCTTGAGTATTTAAAAGCATAGCTGCGTAGGAGTAACGAGTACAGCTCAATGCGACTTGCTCCTGTGGTCTAAATGTAATATTAGCCATTCCTACTGAAGTCAACCCCAAAACAAAAATAAGAGGCGTACGAGAGCAGCAATCCTGCTCCCCATAACAATGAGATGATGAAGAGGAGAAGTGTTTCAAAGCTGTAGAGTTAGCTGTGAAGTGAATGGCAAATAGGTGAAGGGAAGGAAGAACTTTAAAGGCAAAACAAAAAAAGGTTCATGTGAGTAAGTCTCTGCTGAACACCACAAAGACACTTGGAAAGTGGAAAGTTTG
Source organism: Thunnus thynnus (assembly GCF_963924715.1). Lineage (NCBI taxonomy): Eukaryota > Metazoa > Chordata > Actinopteri > Scombriformes > Scombridae > Thunnus > Thunnus thynnus. The sequence continues at coordinate 33,221,095 of NC_089517.1, read as the reverse complement.
GAAAGTTTGACAAAGCAGTTGGTTAAAGTTGCTAATGTGAAAATAATTCCACTTCTGCTGTGGCCTTACTTTCCTGCCATCATGAAGATTAACTGTGTGCTAAATCCTGCACTTTATACCAATACAGTCTGCTACAAATGATACACAGTATGCTGTTTATGGTTAATTGTAAATTCATGAATGCTGCTGTGTGCATTCCAATGAGTTAAACTCATTCATTGATTGTTTATTTTTCAATCACTTCAGTGTATGTATTGATTCGGATTTTTGTATAGTCCCTACAATCTTAATAGGCCAAAAGATACAGTGAAGTGATGAACCACTAATCTATTAATTTCATTTAATTTGTTGCTGTCCCCTGAATTCATTCCAATGCATTTTTTTTACAAGTAACAAAAAGCTTCACCCCAATAGTTTCCATCTCCTTTTTAAACCTGTCTAGGTTTCCACCTTTCCAAGGCAATAAATAAATAAATAAATAAATAACAATTTGCCTTCCAAATTGAATGTGACAGACCAAGGTCAAAACACAGGTAAACTGCTATTGCTATTGAAATAAGGAGGGATTTCAGATTAAGGTCTGGGAAACTTCTGTTTGTTTCCAAAGAAAGAGATGAATCCTTGTAACACAATTTATTGAAACATTTGTAGTATTAAGCCATGGTTTAGTTCAGAGACAGTTGTAATATCTGCTAGAAGTGAACCAACAGGAGAGAGCAGGTGGCATATTTTCCCCCCAACAGCTGCTTTTATGAAAATCCTTCACAATATGTTAACAATCAAACGTGTAGTAACAGCAATGGTAATACTGATTCAGTGATCCATTTGTATGGATTGGAGCTGTGACAACATCGACCTAACACCACTGATCCTCCCAGTAAAACAGAGGATTGACCAGTGAAACGTATCAATCCCCCTTGGTTTTTCGTAGAAGAAGAAAGAAAGATAGTGGCTCTGGATATGAAATATACCTTTAAGGTGATGGACATGCATGTAGAAATCACTTTCTGGATGTAGTTCTGATGGCCAAATGTACAGTATATAATGTAACATATTTTTAAAATGTACACAAGGTAGGGATGTCAATGATGAATTGATTATTGGTTAATCGTCGTTAACAATGTAATAAACTAGAAATATATATTAACCAACAGAGTAGAAGATGAGGGAGGTGTGGTGTAAACAGTGAAAATGTACTGTGGTTTTGGTGTAGTATCTGTTTAATGTTTAATTGCAGGGAATAATTATTCCCTGAAGCCCAAGTTAACATATTTAAATGACTTGTTTTGTCTGACCGACAGTCAAAAACCCAAAGATGCTGAGTTTACTATCATTTTTTATCGTGGAAAACTGTGAAAAATAGCAAATATTCACATTTGAGAAGGTGGTACCATTGACCTTTTGGCATTTTTACATTAAAAAATGATTTAAATGATTAATCATTTATCAAAATTGATGCCAATTATATTTCTGCGGACCAACTAATAGAATAATCATCTAATCATCTCCGCTCTAGAGTACTACTATGTACAGTGGGGGTCAACAGAGGTCCAACAACAAACTTTTGCCTTGGGGCCCCATAGGAGGTTAATCCAGCCATGCAGGGAGCTGAGAGCAGAGAGCACTGCTGCAGTTTAACAGTGCCAACATTAAGGACAAGCACATCTTTCTAACAACATAAAAACAAAAGTCAGGAATTTAATAATCATTTCTTTGGGTGTAATTCAAGTTTACTGAAGCTGAGGGATTCCCTGGGCTGGTTAAGTTGGCACATATCTCCCATCAGCTGGAGCAGCTCCAGTGAACTAACAGTGCTTGACTCACCCCAATCTTTTCTCTAAGGGATTAAATGAAATCAGTCAGACTGAAGTCTGTCTGTTGTGAAAATTAGTGTAACCTATTTTATTGTTAACAGCTACATGCTATCTAATGTTGTGCAGCATTATTTGCTATATAGAATATTTTGAACTTGTTGAGCAATTTATTGCATAGCAACAAAAGGGAGTCGAAAGAAGGCTTGATTTTGTTACTATAATTTAAATGATGTTTATGTCATTGTTCAAATACCTAACTTACTTGGATTTTTTGATGATATGAGCCATGATAGTAGTTTTAAAAAAACGCTGTTATTATGGAAAACACACACTTTGTGTTATTTGTTGTGTTTTTTTTAACGATTAACCAACTACTGATTGTTAACATGTCCAATAATTGACTAAGGAAATTCATTGAAATATGCACTAATATAAAGAGTGATTAAGAATGACCAAATAAGGAATTAATACAAGAATAAACAAACCTGAAGTCTGTCCACATGAACTTTGACCCCTCCGATGTTGCCTTTCTTGAACGATGCAAGCATGTCCAAGACTGGGTTGAAGCGGCTTCCTCTGGAGAGACAGAGGATAAATTGACTCAGTTTTGTGCTGCACAGTATAATGAATCTGTCAAACTGTGAATCAAAACATTTGTGTTATAATCCAAACACAACACCTGTATTAAACATCACATCAGTATGAAATCCTCACAGCTGAAACTCGTGAATAAATCAGCACACTTCAACCAAGCATTCATTGCTTTATTCAGGTCTGCTGTCGCCTCCTATACAGGTCATCATCCCGATCAATAGCAAACTAATGACTATTGAGTTGCTTCTATGAGGACCCACTGACTCATTCCAGATGCTGCAGTGTGGCTGTTTAAGCGTTTGTAGCACATTTAACATATGGCTCCTTGGATAATGGTCAATACTAGTGTAATCAGCCCACCAGCCACACTATAGTGATACAAATGAGAAACATAATCACCCATTCAGCAAGCTAATACAGTAGCACTTTCCTGCTATAAAGATAAACAGATGGAAGGACAGGTGAGAGGGAGTGTGAGAGAGAGATAAAAATATTGGATGAAAAAAATTGAACTAAATTGTGACTGTCAAGGCATTTTGTTGCAAGCTTGAGCCAGTATCAGACAGAAAAAGAAAGATAGAGGGTGATGTAGGGAGAGATAGGACGAGGAAGAATGCTGCGAGAAAGCTATCAGAGGACAGGAAGACAGGAAAAAAAGATAAAAGAGCTATTATGGAGTGTGTATATTACTTGATGTTATCCTCGCGGATGAGAACCAGGAAGAGAGGACGTCCCGGCATCTTCCAGCACTGTTTGATGAACTGCAGGGCATTCTGCTCACACACACACACACACACACACACACACACACACAAACACACGCAACATTTCAGATTGGCACGGACATGTCGCTGGTTCAGAGTCTTTCATTCAGTTTCCATTTTCTGAGCAGCAAGTGAGAGAGTGTCACTATTAAAGCTCAACCTCCACAGCTGTCAAACTAAGTTTAAAATGGAATCAGAGTTTTTGAACAAGACTAATTTATCTTCAAAATATAAAATAACCTGAAATGAACAGCTGTTACATTTAAAATACAATCAACAATTGCTGGTTGGAAATGTTGGTGAATGAGAGTCGGGTTTAAAATAATGAAAACCTTGATTGATTTCACAGTCTATGTCCCCCCAAAAGTTTAATGTGTTTATATTCAATTTCAGATCTGTTTAATAATATTCCACCATTCCCAGTGAACCACTGAAGATGGATGAAAACAAAACAACAGTTTACTTATATATACAACCTATAGAAATAATTTATTATACAACTTAAAATAATTAAGACACTCAGAGTAAACTGAATTTTCCAACATATTACAAAATATGTTTTTTTATTTGGGCTTACATTGGATTTCTTCCTAACAAATCACTCATGCTGCACTTACGAATAAAACAGTTTTTGGACTCAAAGTGGGGATATTGCAGTTACACGGTGTGTGTCTATGCCCAGTAGTTGAAGATTTCCCAAGAAAGAACAGTCATAAACCAGCTGGAAGCTGCTGATCCACTATTGTATGATATAACTCAGGGATATATGATTGCAGAATGAAAAATAAATAAATCCTTGACTTGTTATATTTTTGTTTGTTGGGCAGGGTGGGTCCGTATGTGAACTAATGGGAGGGGCTTTTGAAGTATATGAATGTAATGAATTGATGTGCTACATGGAAGGATTAGAACATAGGGCAATAAGCACACTCCACTGCAAGAGGAGCTAAAAGTGTAAAACTGCTGTGTGAAGTACAATATGAAGTCTAGTTCAGTCAGAAAGCTGTTGGATAAGAGCCTAAATTTCTGCTAGTGCCTCCAAATCCTCTGATCATCATCAGTCTTTTGATAATTCCTGCTAATGAATTACTATCAGTACTTTGTTTTACAAATGTGTCATTTTTACCCTCAAACTTATTATTATTGCACACGATTTATGCCCTTAAATACCTCATGTGCACACAGTATTTACAGGCATCTTTTACATTACAATGTAAGCTCTGAATCAGTTACAGAAAATAGTTCAGGATGAGCTAGTATCAGTACTGCTATCAGGCAGGCTATAACTTTACTGTAGTATTTGCCTCTTCTGTGGGAGGCAGTAAAAATTTCATTCAAACCAAATCAGCTCACTTCCTGTCTTTTTCACGAATATCAGGCTCTTTAGACAAGAAAAACTGAATATACATTTTATGTTAGTTCACTGAGGACATTAAAAGTAGTTAGTTGTGGGGCTATGGCATTGGAAAGCTCCATGAGTGTGACCCTGGCTTACCTTAATGTCATCAATCAGCAGCATTACATCTTGGGACAAGTAAAAGTCACTTAGATCAAATACTATTGGGTAGCACACCACCGTCTTGCCCAGGATACGATAAATCTGGAGGGAGACACACACGCACACAGGCACACACACACACACACACACACACACACATATACACACACACACACACACTATTGCATTAGAAGAAGGATGGCTCACAAGTAGCCACGTATACATTATTCTGGGCAGCGTATAAAACAAGCCATCAATCCTAAGATAGAGCAGACACACAGTAGCTACACAACCACTCCTGATAACACACACACACACACTCATACAGTACATAGACACAGCTGGTACAGCACTCCCTTTCACACATAGAGATTGTCACAGGGGCCCACACAAGCGTACCGACACACTGATGATGATAATGTCCTCTGGCAGTCTGCCATCTTCCCCATAAATGTTCCATTATAATATTGTCTTTGCAATGCATTGGGAGCCATGATTCATTTGTTTGGCAACATCTTTGTTTGAGAAAGCTGCTTTAGCTCAACTTATTTGGTCGTGCTATGACCTTCATTTGGGAGAAACTGCAAATAACATCAGCGAGAGACATTAGCAAGCACACACACATAAAATTGTTCAAGCACACGCTTCCACAGCCACATAATACGGACACACACGAACACACACAAACTGACTCCCTGACAGCAGCTTAGAATATTAAAATGCAGTCTTGAGAATAAGCAAAATCTATTCAGCATTCACTGACGCATACTGTATGTCTGAAAAAGAGAAAAACTCTTGGAACTGAATATTTGTCTCTATATTGAGTTTCAGAGCTGTAGTCAACTCCTTGGAGCTCTGGGAAATTTATACAGATCAATATGTAGGAGGTGTATCAGTAGTCACCCATGACCTGTGCAGCAGGGATACATAGAGTGCACATATGTGTCTACCGATATGTACATGTGTGTAGGTGTGTGTGCATACCTTGCAGGTCCCGACGCAGCCCACTGGCCTATCTGGACGCCCACTCAACCCCAGCTTCTTATTGATGGCCAGGAAACGGTACGCCTGCAGAAAGACACACAAACAAGTATGTATATTGACATATAGACACAAACAAATAACTTGTCACTAAACACAACATTCACATTGCACATGATCTTACTAGAAACCTTTCTGGTTTCAGAGAAGACTAAAAGCTGCATGTTTATCTGTACATTTCCCTGGGATCTTATCAGTATTGCCTCCAGGTTAAAAATATCATATTTGATTTGAAATGTCATGCACCGCAGTTCTTCTATTCCATGTCATAATGAAAGTATAAATCCATCATTTCACTGTCCCACTGAGCAATTTCCATTGTTGCTACTCATAAGCTGAAATTACCTCCATATGGCAAAACCACCTACTGATATTAGCTCTGTGCAAAGTTATGAAACACCACGATAATGAAAGGTCCCTGTGCTGCCATCTGCACCGTGCTTAGTGGACCCAAGCACACCCATGGGTGCTGGTGCTGATAACACTGTTATACTCAGTGTCTCTTCTTATGTGCCGCTGCATCTGAGACCTAGCTGAACCCTCATTACAATACATAAAGAACAGTATGCTGTTTGATACCTTTCACATGAGCCACTTAACATATTATACGCTGCAAAAATTATTCATCTTAAAAATGAGCTTGTGGTAAGTGTCCGTTTGCCACAAACACATGTCAAGCTTCCCTGTCTCACATGGCCTGTATGCACATTACAATTTAGCAGTGGCAGTTTTACTACCCAGAATTCATAGTCATAACAATGGGTCTTCAATTTCACATAGAAGTTAACAAAAGCAGGCTTCTCTTTCCTAGCTGACAACCATTGATTTTGATTTTTGATTTTGAAACTAAAGCTGTCTAGCTTGGGAACCGGACAAATATGCCGAGCTCATGTTTTATTTGCTCTGGCAGATGCCAGGCTAACAGCTGTCACTAGCTGAATTTATCAGCTGTAGTTAGATAGCTAATTAATGTTAAATCCATGAGTTGGTTGAAAAACTGTTTCTCCAGATGATTTAATTCTTCCACTCCCTGAGGACGCCAGTGTCCTCAGCTGACATTACTGTGCCCACAGTATCAACCATGTCATGCTAGCATGTCACAAAGGGGGCTAAATAATGCTCCATAGTTAGCCTAAATGTTGGCATGGAAACCTCAGCTCAAGATATCTGAATGAAAATGGGTTCTATGGGTACCCATGAGTCTCCATGCAGTTTTCTACATGCAGTGCAAATGTGTTATTTTCACCTTATCTAAAAATAATGTATTTGAATATTTCTGCATACTGGGGTCCATAAACAGTCTTAGAATTGCATAAATTTGATATGACTGGAAAGTTGAGACTCTTATGGATTCAACGTGAGATGTTAGTCCCCATAGTAGCCATTTCATTGTAGTGAGACCACTTTTTGAAACTTGACCTCACTGTATAAAATGACCTATTGTGACCTCTAGGATAATCAGTCTCATGAAACTTTACAACAACAAGCTAGAGACCTAGGGCATCCAGAGGATGTATGGCTTTCCTCGGTATATGAAAAATAAGGGGGTTTCTGAGCAAGTTCCAAAATAGAAGTGCTTGCTATCCAATCACCAAAAAATGCAATTCTTACAGAAATCTCCAAAATATAAAAAGTTTTTGATACCAGATGACTGCATGAATTTTCTATGGTGTTCTTCAAGGTCTTAGTGTCTTTATGTGGTATTTTGGAGGGATTTTTGACCATTTTTATCAATTCAAAAAAGGTTAAATTTTGTGTTAAATCTGTGTAACAAATGGTATCAACCCAAAAATTGCTGCAACAACTTATGTGACATAATTGAGCAGGAGCAGGGAATGGCCATTATATACTTCCATCATAATGTTCCAAGCCCTCTCTACACTCTAAACTTTCAATATTTGAATAGGCGCCTAACCAAAACACAATGTTTATTATAGGTTTGTGGCTAGAAAAACTTGACACACAGTGCTAAGCTGCATCTCAAATTTATCTTCAGGTTCCCAGCTTTCAGATGATGTATACCACTTCTATGTGGCATATACTGTTGACCTGCTATCTCCCCCTAAACATCCCCTGTCCCCCCAAAAGATGGATCTATAGTAGAAGGGCAGGGGTTGGAAGAGGTGACACTTTATAAAAAAAACACTCTAAAAAAAGGGTTTCAAATATGCATATAATGGCTACATGAATGCTAAATGACTAAGATGATGGTTATACGTCCCAGGCAAAAAGTCATCATCCTCATCACATGATGATCTATGTAGAAGATTTTTAAGGAGAAGCATTGTTCTTGGTGAAGCTAGTTAATCCTAGTATTCGTATCATAAATAAAAATGTTTTACTGTTTGGATACTTACTGTAGAAAACACTTAAACAAGTAGTGCATAGTTGGATTTAGCCTGAAACAGTATGTTTTACTTTTACAAGAGGAGAGGATTTGTGTACTAATCTGAAGAGCTAAGGACCAGCCGATGAGCTTGGCAAACTGAACGCTAGGTCACTACAGTAAATTACTTATGCTAACATGCTTATGTTTGCAGCTTATGCTAGAGCGAGCAATCTGTTTAAGTTATTCCACACACTATTGCTCTTTGGTTTTGTTTTTGGAAATACTGACAAAATACCACCCACCTACAGTATGATTGGAAAATTGTTGTTTGGGTAAGGGGTTTAGTGAACGGTGAATTCTTTGTATTTCTTGGTAATGGTCATTTGAATATTTTTTCTTTAAAGGGGAACTTTAACAATTTTACATGTTTTATTATTATGGTGGTTATTACTTAGTCTGTGAAAACAGTTCTACGATGTCTTCAAATCTGAGAATATAACTCTGATGACATCATCTGGGTTATCACGGACTGGGCTTGAAGATTTCAAGATTTATCACAGGAAGCTTGTGTTACAAACTGAGGGCATTAGAGATTGAAAGACATGGGTATTGCAGGCAGGTAGAGACATTTGAGGATATGAGCTTGTTAATACATCTCAAACTTGGACCTAAAAAGTGGGACATTTTGAAAAATAATCTTCAAATAATCTTCAGAAAGGACTCTAAAGAAGAGGTAACAGCATTAATCAGCAAGAACAGAAGAGGTAATATCTTTGGATATATTTTTTTAATCAAAACAACTTGCTAGCTGTCAACTGCTAACCACTACCTGCCACTGTTACCAACTTTCCAAAGGAGAAACTGGACTGGGGATGCTAAGAGTTATTTTGTGAAGACAAGAAAAGAAACTAAGGGGTCCTCGTTGGTGGTATTCTCTCTGTCTTTCCATGAGCTGGTGTGATGGCGGCACGACCGATGTTTGCAGTGGCCCCTCCTAGTTCCGACTATGAAGTGTCTTCTTTGTCCATGTCTACTTCTACATCTGTGTCATTGTGTGGAGTGCAAGGGAAATATGCCTATGATTGTCAGTTTCTTTTGGACATTCATAACAAAGACTTTTGCTATGAGAAATAATGGCTGAGAGCTAAATCAGCTGAGCGAGCTTGGTCTGCTACGCCCAGTGGACCCAAAGGAGACCACAGCCTTGCCTGGAGCTGCACCAGAAAGGAAACAGCGAAAGTGGTGCGACAGGACGCAAAAGCAGGGCAAGCGCGGAGGAGTGCAAATTAGGCTAACTGCTAACCCATACAAATTGGCAGTTCCAACAATCATGCTGGCTAATGTTCTTTCTCTGAACAGTAAAATGGATTATATATAACCTCCTCCATCAGTGCTGGTTACTCATTGAAATGCACCAGTTGTAAACATCGAACTATTACATGCATTTCTCTCTAAATGCATTTTAATGCACTATGCTGCTGTCATCTTTTTTTTAAAATTGGCATTTGTTTTTTTGTCATTTTTAAGGGAATTTTTAGATATATATCTTTATCCTTTCTGTTGTTGTGGCACTGCTGTGGGATGGGAGGTCATTTTTTTATGTATGCAAGTTTGCAAGAAAATTAATCTTGAATGTATGATCCAGTAGTTTTGAGGCTTGACCCATAAAAGTCAGCTTTGAATTTAAACATCATTTTAAAAATCTGTCTCTTGTGAGTTGCCTAACTTTAGGGAAGCTCAATACTAAATCATTGGAGTATCCCTTTAAAGTTAAAATATCAACCAGTTGAGTATTTTTCTTGCTGTGGTTTACACTTCAGTAAATTAGTGAAATGACTGTTTTTATTACCCAGTTTGCAGATCTGTTTTACTCATTTAAGACATTTGAAACTTGTCCATACGCTATAATTCCACCCCCTCTGGCTCTACAGAAGAAGTACTGTTGCTTAATCAAGTCAAGTCATGTCCTAGGACATGTCCAAGTACTCCAAGTTTGTTAGCTGAAAAATGTTGACATCAGCAGTGAAGGATGTCCAGTGTACAGAGGCTGGGAGAGAGCCTGGCATCCATGCTCAACAGGGTTTGGCTGAATGTGCTCAGAGTAGCTGACGTCAATTTTCACATTTAATTGGTAGACTAAAAACTCTGTAGTTTCAGCTAAGTCACTTCAAACCTTAACAGTCAAAACAAGCTACAATCAACAAGGTTGTCTTACATGATGTCTTTTTCACAACTTGGAGCATCACAGACATCAGATGAATAGAAATCCTTGACTGTTTCTTACAGGTACAGCGGTAATTACCAAGCTACTATATAAAAGGGAAAGAGAGAAAAAGGTCATGGCCTTCTCCCTTTGCAATATGTGAAATGCTTTTAGAGGTGGCAGCAAGGAGAATACGGAAGCTTCAGTTTCCAGAGTATTTCTTTGGGGCTTCAGTTAAGAGCTTCTTAGAGCTGTGTCACCTGCTGCCGCATTCTCCCAACTCAACACAGCTGCAATACATAGAATCAACCAAAAGGTGGTGCTCTGCTACTCCTGTGCGCCTGCTCGCTGTTTTGAAAAGCCTGAGCTGAACACAACAGGAGAACGCAAGGGTTAGAGCAATTAAAAGAAATTATACTAAAAGAAGAAAAGGTACAGTATCTATAAAAGAATGTTAATTGAGGATTAAGTGACAGTGCAAATAAATGCCCTAAAAGACATATATAAGACCTGGGGGAGAAAAGCAGAGGGAGGTTAGAAGAACCTCTGCACCCAACACTTCCTGTGTGCAGAATACCAATGAAGAACGACAACACACAAGCAGCCTATCAAAGCATCCTTTCATTCCCTCGCATTTCCACTGACCGCAGCACAAACAGCAAGCCTGACAGGTGGGAGAGATAATACAAGCTGTATTTTTGCAGTGGCTTCAAGGTGCAAAATTGTACGACTACTTATTGGCAAACTCTGCATAACTTTTAATTCACCACTGGGACATTCCTCAGTTTCATAGGAGCTCAGAAAGGAGTAGGTTTCTGAACATTTTTATTGCTGCCAGGTTGATGCGCTGAAGAGCATAAATGCAACTCTTGGTGTCACAAAATGTGCATAACAGATTAACTTTTACGGTAGATGCTGTTATCCAGAGGGACTTATAGTGAATGTACAGGCTGAGGTTCAGCGTCTTGCCAGACAGCTACAAATGATACTATAAATTCCTATTGAACTTGGTTTTGGTTCTGTGACAGTTTCTCTAACCACTAGGTCACCGCATTAAAGGTCTTTATAGGTTTGGATTTTTTCATGTTCGTCTTAAACAATACTCACATGCTCCTATTTCTGTGCAAAAATTAATTCTGAACTACAACAGAAGCTAACATTACGCTTCTTAAGTTGGAGTCAGTCAAATCAAGTGGGTGTCTTCCAAAATTACAATCTTTTTAGTACTAAATTGCCTCTCCCTCTGTTTCCCCCAACAACATTTCCTTGCTGAGCTATATATGGTAGAGGGACACTGATAAAAAAGAGGGAAATTTGTACTAGAAAGACTGTAACTTTGGAGGATACCCACTATCTGACTAACTCTGCCTGCTAAAGCCTCACAGTAGTCTCTGCTAAACCTTATAGACTGTATTTTTGTACAAAACAAGGACTGCAGATTTTAACCACCAGCTCATATAGAATAATGTAAGACGGGATCTCTTTACGGCCTGCATGGAGCGGAGGAATGATTACAGCAACCAATTACTTAATTTCAGCGTAAAGGGAAATTCTGCTATTTATCAACCTGGGTCCTCTTCTTATATTTTTGTCCATATTTGTCATGATAACACTGTACTCACCATTTCCATTGGATGGATTTGTTAAATGCATGTAATGCAACATTCATCATAGTCATCATCACACCCCTAACGAAAGTAAACACAGAAAGTAGTCTCCTGGAAATCAGTGTAGTAATTTTAGAAGACTGCATAGCACTGCAAAACGTGTTTAAAATGTTAGTTTTCTGAGAGGATGAGGGAGGCTCACGCGTTTTGTTTCAATCAACATCATTCTCGCTGGAGTCCTCATTTCCCAAAACTCTATTACTGAAGTGGTGAGTAAAATGTTGTCAAGGCTAATTGTTACAATGTACAAAAATATGAATAGACCTCCAATCTTTATTCAATGTGTCTCTTTAGCAAATTCATTAGCATCTGACATAACAGGAGAAGACGAACGAGAGACACAACAGAGAAAATGTCGGACATTTATGTTGCATATCAGCTATGAAACAGAGAGAGGAACATGTATTGCTGTTTACCTAACAGAAGGCTATTTTTGGGCAAAGCAGTGATTTGCAAGGGGATAAGCTTTAGGGTGTACGTGTGGGAATAACACATTGCAAAATGTAATTGCCACTCTCCCATTTTCAGGCAGCTGTTGTCAACACAATCAAACGGCTGCGAGGGACGAGGTGAGGTGAGCAAATGCAGCCTGCAGCACCGGAGATGGTGGTGACTCCGAGATAAACAGATTCTGTCGAGGAAGGAACGTCTGTCTGGGCTTTGGATTTAATATTCAGCACAGCGCCCGCTCTGACTCACAATTGCATATCCATCTGAGAGGCTGAGCACCACGCAGCAGAAAGAGGCAGAGGGGAAAGAAGGAAAAAGTAACAGGTATGACAGTTCAAAGGCAGATGATAGACCTGGAGGGGTGAGCTGTTTGGTGTAACGGACATAATGGGGGCGGGGCAGGATGTAGGCCTAGAGGGGAGAATAGGGTTAGAGAAACGGATGTGATGGATATAGCAAAAGAGGGACAAAAGGAAGAAAGGCCTAGAGAAAAGAACAGAGCCCAACGAGATGACATGATAGGAGAAATTGTTTGTTTACAGGAGGTGGCGGGGAAAATAGATGCCACATAACAGACATGACAGATGAGGAACAGAGGCCAGGGAGGGTTTGGGTGACGGATATGACAGAGGAGAGACAGAAGACAGGGAGATAGTAGACTTCAAACAGACATGTAGATGAGGGACAGTACTTTGAGAAGAGACCAGAGTTTGATGGTGATGATATGATGGTATTTGGTAGTACAAATGGTATAATCTGTGACAGATGAAAGAAGTAGAGTGGATGGTATGGAAATAACAGCTGATAGCTGGTTCCACTTTGGATCCTCTTCAAAGTTGGAAAAATACCAGGATTCTTTAAGTTCAGAGTCGAAAACAATTCTTTTATCTTACCTCTCTTTTTTTAGTTGCAAAGACAAATGTACAAAATTTTCAGGTAGCCATTTTGCATAATATATTGTGTCTGGACAAACCAGAATATTAGAACTGGAAAAGTAATTGTTTTATTTTAAATATACTATCACATAACACGAGTAAAAGTCATGACAGTGTAGATGTTCTAACCCCTAACCCTCACCTTAACCCTAACCCTAAAAAGCAGACCTGGAAGAGCCTAGGGATTAGTCATGGATAAGACAGCAGAGAGTTAATAAACTGTATACAGGGAGTTTTTGTTGTAACAGAATATAGGTGGGTTGGCTTGAAAAAGAGGGCAGATCAAAAGGAGAGCTGGTTAAAAATAACAGACATGAAGGTATAGATGTTGAGGGTATGTCTGAGGGGAATAGTGTAAAAAATGATTTAGTTTATGGGAGGAGGAAGCAACAGGAAAGAGACAGGAAACTAAAGCAGACAGAGTACATACTAGATAGAAGAGTGGTGTGATTGACATGACAAAGCATTGTTCTGCTTATATTTCAAAGGTCGAATAAGTATTGTGATATTGATGCCTACTAAGCTCTTTCAAAAACTACATCATTTCAAAGATCTTTTAAAAAATCTGTTTTGCTGAACTTTTCAATAGTTAGTAAAGTGACTTTTTACATCCAACAGCAGGTTTTTTATGTTCTCCTCAGAAACTCCTCAATCCCTGCAAATGATCTACTTTGTGACCTCTAAGTATTCAAATCCTAGAGTAAAACAGTTGTCAGGAAGTGATTCAAAATTACCCACTCTGAATATCACAATTTAACATTTAGGGATATCTTCAATCTCTTAAAGAACTGTCTAAAATACCCTTCTGTGAACAAATTCGGAAGCTGCTTAGGTCCACACATCTCCAATTTGCCAAAGTGACACAGTGACAGCTCCACCATTATGCTGATCAATCAACATGAACAATCACTACTCAACTAATCAATCACTTCAACCAACCTGTATCTTGGCTGTGATTGATGGGACAATCAAGAGGAAAATCTTAAGAGCAGGAAATCTTGTACTGGCTGAGCCAAGTTCTTCTGGGATATTGATAGCTAACTGCTGAAATGTAATCTGGCTGACTGTAAGATTGATTTGTGTAGTGGCGCTGTGATGGCATCAATAGTCTATCCATAGACTGTAAAAAAAAATATGGACGTAGTCACCGTGACGTCACCCATTGGTTTGTGGACTTCCATTTCAAAGCCTCGACTTTGGCGATTTGACTGTCGCCATATTGAATTTGACCATTGCCATCTTTGATTTTTGGAGCCAGAAGTGACCATATTTGGCCAACAAGGTGAAGCTGACCCTAGCGCTAGCTGCTAGCTTGGTTAGCATGGTGCATTTACAGTCTATGGTTAACTTTGATAATGCTTCTATTTTTCTAGACTTTTTTATGCGACCAAAATGTTACAGTAAACTTTGATGAGCTGAAAAAACACTGTGAACAACCTGGTATCATGCCAAAGTATGTAATACACCTGCTGGTCCACTGTGTCAGTGTCACATTTTGCCTCGCTTAGGCATGAAAAATACATGCATATACGTTAGGAGCATTTTTTATAATATGGCACCTCTATCAGCAGTAATCAGCAGGACAACATAATTTGTCTGTGCTTAATAAAATAAAATAATCATGTTTTATGGTGTGACAACGCTGTGGTTCAGGTCTGGTTGGCTTGGTTAGGGTTAGGGAAAGATCATGGTTTGGGTTAAAATGATCACTTAAATGTGGTGTGGGTTAAAGTTACTGTATCCTTAAAGTTAGGCGACCTTTGTTGTCATGGCAACAGTAAACTCCACGACAACTGTAGTTACTCGATAAAAAAAACGTAACACTCGCAGTTGGAAGTGGGAAGCAAACAGTGATCTCCTGCAGCTAAGACCACTTTTTGTCATCTAACTATCTACCTATCCACCCAACCAGCCAGTGTATTACACGTTTGGTGTGATACTGGGCTGCTGTGAAAGCAACAGCTACGCCTATACTCTGTGAATCTGGGGATACGCCATGGTTAAGTTACATAATCAACGTCATCGCATTGTGGTCAATCACAAGGTATCCATGCCCTAAAGCATACCCTACTTTATTGTCTACTTAACTCTAAATGGGACCATAAGTTCAGGACATCATGCTGTATTGAAGACTTGAAACTATTGATTGAGACCATAAACTCATTAGGTCTCAATCATAAGTTAATAAATCAAGTGAGAAGTAGGGTCATTTTCTCATAAACTTCCGTACAATTGGACTTCTTTTGGGGGCCAGTGGAGTCACCCCCTGCCCCCTGTTCTTAGAGAGAATGCAGGTTTAAGGCACTTCCACATTGGCTTCCCTTTTCAGATGAGAGCTATCCGTTTGAGTCTATCACAGTTTTCTCCTGTTATATATCCTCAGAACTATTCATAGCAGAGGACAATGAATGTGAATCTCCTTTTCTACAGTTAGGGAAAAGACATCAAACCAAGCAACAAAGCACTGCAGCTAATCATGCACTGCAAAATGTCTGCAATCAGCAAGGTTTCAATTGACCATTCCCTGCACAATCATAGCTTAGCAACCATAACTAGGCACAGCAGGCCTGTCAAGCCTTGCATTTCTCGTCAAGTTGAGTTGTGTGTGTAGTAAGAGATACTCTGAGCATAAAGAGTTTGGGAGATGGTGTATTTCACTTTTAGCATTTATGTAAGGAATGGATTAAACACTGTGTGGCAAATAAGCCCTATCCAGACTAGTATTACATTTTAACTAAACTGAAAATAATTTAGTTAGCAAACATTATTTTACAGGTAACATTAGAAAATTCCCCTTTCATAACTTGAAGATGGGAGCTGGTGGTCCTGAATGCTACTATATACTAGTTTGTCCTTCTTTTTATTTGGCTTGGCGAAGCCAAATAAAAACCTCCAGCTAAACTCATTACTCCTCAAAGCCTTTTTTCTTTTCTGTCTTTTTTTATAACCTATTATTTGAAAATATGAACAACACAGCATAAACCTCTAACCTCTGTGTTGCTCATCCAAGAATGTTATACTGTATTCTGTTAAAAAGAATACCATTTTAATCATATTTTTATTTATAATACTGTACTATAATACTAGAGGTAACTAGCTCTACTCTGCAAAACAAGAACAATTCTACGGCTGGGTCAGAAATCACTCCCTATTTACTAAAATGCCAGTTTTTGTCCAACTTCGTCTGAAATCAAGGCCCCTTTGTTTAAAAAATTACTATGAATTTTGCCACCGTTATCGTTGTAAAGTGCATATGTGCTATGTAAGAATGGAAAGCTGGACATAGCATAGCATAGCATAGCATTAGCACTGCAACAGTAACTAATGCTTGATTGTTAACTCGGGAACTGATCAATGTGTGTTTGTGTTACCTTGACCAGTTCCTTCTGAGGCCAGATTTGGATGGGCTCCACCTGTTGGGGCGTCTGGGTCTGAATGCCGTAGGTGTTCAGAAACACCTGGAGTCTACACACACACACACACACAAAATTACAATCTTACAAACTATAATTTTAGGCATTTTACATAGCTATTAGTGTATTTTTAGCACAGGTACCCTTTTTAAAAAAAATTTTTTTAAAAAAACAACCCATTTACCAGTCCTAAATCAGACATAAAATATATTTATTCAATTCTTTGTTATTTCATATTCCTTGGGGGAAAACGTGTGAATTATATCTAATAATTATCTCCTAATAAATATGCTATTCTGTAACAACAGCTGCTGACCTTTAAGAAATCTGTAACTCATGAAAATCTGCAGCTACTACAAGTCTATAGTCCTTGTGAAGCTGCAGCTGTGTCAGTAGAATGTTAATAAATCTATCGGGCTTGTGTCTTTGAAAATATAAAACTAATGTTAATCATTTTCACTGTAAAACCTTTATCTATTATAAAGCTGTAGCTGTTATTGAACTGCAGTATATATTAGCGAGCATAAGAGGACTGCAGTGAGAAAGACAAGTCCTGATGGGGACTTGCCAGCCAGAGTAATTGAAGCTACAGGTTAACAAGCTTCACAGAGTCATTTGACCCTGTTTGACACACACACACACCCACACTCTTACACATGTATCAGAGCGTACGAACACACGCACACATACTCAAACGAACCCACGCACACGATGAGAAGAGTGACTGATGATGGCAGAGGTCAGGCCGAGCTTGAGCTTTATGAGCTCAGCACAATTACAGCGCTGAGCGAGCCGAACAGGAGAGAAAATAACCTCGCTTTATGGCCTGCAGCACATTAAGAGACACACACACACACACATATATATATATATATATATATACATAGACACACACACACACACCCACACACACATTACCTCTGGCTCTCAGCTATCAGGGACACGTGAACCACAACATCATTCTCTATGGGGCCCTGTGAGAGAGACAGAGAACAGAGAGATTAACATGTGAACCACATCTCTACTACATGTTGCATATGTTACATCAGTAGTTATATAACATTGTATTGTGTGGTTATTTTTGTGAAAACATTCCTCCTTTGGCAACACTGTGAATTTCATATAAACCTGTTGAATCGTTATGGATGGATTACAAATGTTTAGGTCCAAGTGTTTTGTTATTTCTCAGATTCACAATAATATTGTTTTTATATGTTCACAATTATGTAGTAGCTATTCTTTTTACATTCTCACTTCTTTTATTGCTTAATTTCTTTGCTTTAGTTATACTATTAATCTAACATCCATACCAATAAAGCACACTGGCAAAGAACTAACCTGACTTCAATAAAATTGATCATTTGTGTGTGTGTGTGTGTGTCAGAGAGAGAAGAGCAGACAGTGGTTGAAATCAGAATTCAGCTCACTCTTTCATTAAGTGACAGCAGCCTGTGTTATTGTTTTCTCCACTCTCACATAATTTAAAGCTCCGAATAAGCAACAAAGGTTGATGAGAGATGCGGGAGCAGTGGGCTGGGAGGGAAGGAGCTAGGAATTACAAGGATGAGGGAGATGTGCCAAGGAAGGAAAAACAGAGATCAGAGAAACATCAGGCTGGTTACATTGACATTTTTTTCCACTTTGGTGCCCAAAAAGTGAGAT
The DNA here is from genome assembly GCF_963924715.1 of Thunnus thynnus. NCBI lineage: Eukaryota > Metazoa > Chordata > Actinopteri > Scombriformes > Scombridae > Thunnus > Thunnus thynnus. Next base: position 33,202,725 of record NC_089517.1, on the reverse strand, counting down.
TTGTTGAAAACTGAAATTACATTTGAATGGAGAAGTACGACAGAGAGAGAGGAGATAGGGAGGCATGACATTTCAATTGATTTTCTTTCCAAGATAAGAGATATAATAAACAAATTAACTTATGGATATTTTGGTTATCATGTTATGCCATTTATAAAGTAGAAATCTTAAGCATTTTCTGGTTCCAGCTTCTCCAATGTGAGGATTTGCTGCTTTTCATGTCATTCTATCATTTAACATCTTTGTATGAAGTGACTAGTAACTGAGTACAATTACTCAAGTACGGCATTTGAGTGCAATTTTGAGATACTTGTACTATTCAGTACCATTTTAAACTTCTTTATACTCTACTACATTTCAGAGGGAAATATTTTGCTTTTTTACTCCACTACTTTTATTTGATAGCTATAGTAAAAAAAAACAAAAAAAAAACATATAATAAGCTTGTAAAATACAGTGCTTATAAAAGCAGTGTCTAGTTTGAACCCCAAACAGGTGAACTCAGTTGTTCAGCTTAACAGTTTAAAGGATAACTCTGGTGATATTTATTTTCTTATAGCCAGAAAATCCCATGAAAAACTCAAATCAGCAATGAACTAATCCACCTACTAAATCTTGCCTGTGTATCAAAAGCGTGATTTATCTTATTACTCTGTGCCATAGAGCCTCGTCTGTCCAAAAACTATTAAAAACACATTAGTGAGCCAGATCATAGCACTGGGTGAACATGTTCCCTCATTACCGAGAACATGGACACTGTAGTTTATTTTTTCAATCCCACAAACACCATCCTGCTGCTGTAAGTACTCACAAGACCGCCAAATGTGTATTAAAACACCACTAAAATAGTCCAAATGTACTAATGCTTCTGTTTGAGTTAGGTCTGCTGAAAAAAAACAGTACCCAGCTGTTTCAGAAAATTACTTGGCTTTCTTTTTAAAATGAAACTAGATAATTGTAAGAAGTATGAGTTATCAAATGACTTATGATTGAGTCCCACAGACAGGGTAGAGAGGTTGGACAGACTGACAAATTGTTGGATAATAAAAATGTTGAATAAGTCTAGCCTTCTCTTCTTTAACCACTTTTCTAAATCAATGTGCAGGCTTCTCTAAAGGACAGCTCTTCAGTTATTATTGCTTTCTTAATATTGTAACAATGTGGTTGGACAATAACCCCAAGATATGTAGCAATGAAACTGTATAAATGCTATCATAAAAGGACAAAGTAAAGATAAAAACTGAAAAAAACCCAAGTATACAAAAAAAACAATGCTTTCTGGACTAAAGCTGTACAAACAAAAGGCTTTTCATGGCTTTCACAGCTGAGGCCTCAGAAGTAGGCAGTCAAGGTAACGCTTTACAGCAGTACATGCAGCGATATGGAGACAGTCACAATTGGCCAAAAGAGCAACACAAATTTCATGTTGGTGAGAGACAGAGATAGAATAGAGAGAAAAGGGGAAAAGAAGGAACAAACAGTCCTTTCTCTGCAGTAATCTCAGACCCTTTAGGCTATGGACAATCAGTGAAAAGACAGAAAAGAGACGTCACAGTTGTTTGTCTTGTAGTGGAGGACCTGCACACTGAATAAATCACATGCAAATGAAGCAAGAATGTTCTGAAGAGACATCTGTGAATGTTTTTCACTCACAAAGGCTGGCACTACACATGTAATCTATCAATGTGTTTTTGGAAACTGAAACGTCAATATCATCTTCTGCTAAGAAAGACACTTATTTGTGTATGTTTATAACAATAATAATAATAATGATAATAATGATAACAACAATAATAATAAGAAGAAGAAGAAGAATGATAATAAGAATAATAAGAATAATAATAATTTATTTGTATAGCACTTTTCACAACACAATTACAAAGTGCTTTATAGAACAGGATAAAATAGTACACACAGTCAGGATAAAAACAACAAAAACATAAAGTGTATAATAAAAACAATTGAAATAAAGCGATAAGAGGGATAGAAACTAGGCAAACAGATTTACTATAAAAAGCCTTCCTGTAAAAGCAAGTTGTGAGAAGTGATTTAAAAGAAGGCACTGAGTTTGCTCCTCAGACAGGGAGTTCCACTCTAACGGAAAACTCCCAGTTTTCTTTTGTAACGAGGTGAGCTGTGGGAACAGTTGGGAGGTTCCTACCTGAGAAGGCTCATACAGCGTGAGTAAATTGATGATATAGGTAGGAGTAAGACCATGTTCATTCCTTTTGTTCTCTCTTGCTTTCCTAATCAAGATTCATGCATACTGTTACATTTATGTACATGTAAATATGTACATACATACAACAGTAAATATCTGTATGAATCCTTCGGTGCCTTTCATCTTCTTGCTCTTTATTTGTAGAAATCCCATTTGTTCATGTATTTCATATGTGTGATATGTATATATGTGTGTGTGTGTTAAGCTGACGCACTAGATGATTTGTCACACAGAACCATCTGAGAAGTCGTCCTTGGAAACTGTTTGGAAAAGGGCAGGCGCTTTCAAAAAATACTTGGCAGGTGATTGGATGAACCATCTGTCTGTCACCGTCTAACCTTGTGAGGCAGCTGGATTCGCAAGAATCCTCATGGGACACTGATTGGTCAGAACCGCCGGTGGTATGGACACAAGTGCATAACTTGAAACTGACAAGATGGATTCTCGCATGATCTCATGAATCCAGCTGCCTTGCGAGGTAATGTGTGTGTGTGTGTAAGTGAACCGCAAGCAGAGACAATCCTCTTCATTGCACTGAGTGAGGGTCTATTCGGGGGCCATTCAGGAAGCAGGCAGCAGCTTGTGACTCACAGGAGCGGTGGCCTTTCATCTTGTTCTCATTGTGGGGATGCGCACACACATACTGATACACACATGCATACACATCGAACATGGAAACACTCTTACATGAAGGCACACAGGCACCGATACAGGCATGCATAAATAGTCAGATTCTCACTCGGTGACAGAACACACACAAATAAGCATGCTTGTGGATTCTCATACACACACACACACACACACAAATACACACAAATACAGAAAGCTGGCAGCCATTTTGTTTGGTCGATAAGAGCTGGTTTTAGCCAACAACCTAGTTATCATCAATCAGAGAGTAGAGAGAGAACAGAGAGAAGGGGGAGGCTGAGTAGAAAAAAGAGACGGCGGAACACAAATCTCTCTTGATGAATGGGGGGGCAATGGCTTCCAAAATACTGCAATGCAACTCTCTCATTAGCGCTGGTCTCTGAGCAGACAAAGGAGTCATTTGGGGAAGGAGGAGAAAATGGAAATGCATTATGGAAACACGGGAAAAATGTACTCCCTCTCACTCTCTCCTCCGCGCACTGCAGTCGAACCTCGGCGACACACGACTGCGAGAGAGGAAGATGAGATGAGTCTTCAAATGTTTCTTTAAACAACCTTTTCAGAGGCACCCTTAAACCAGTGTAGCGTGACAGAAATGGTGTTGAGTCTGAGAGGGAAGCGGAAAAGAAAAGATGTGTCGTTTCTCGGCGGGGGCTTTGCTGCAGACTGCTTAAAGGTGGTTAACAAATCATATTGGACCCTAGATGTAGCTGATGGTGCAGCCAGGGATCTTAACTCAGCACAGTTCAGGCCAGATGTAACAGTTTAAAGACCTTTGTACCACTCCCTGGAATTGGATTTCAGGCTAATTAATGAAAAGGAAAAAAAAGCTTGTAGAACAAATTAGTTGCAATTGAACACAGGTGATTCAAATTATAAAACTTTGACAGCAATAGAATAAATAATACAACAGGAAATGTGACGTTTAGAGCAATGAAGTCCAAATGTGTTCAGTGAGGCAGAGTAGATGAAAACAGACAAGTTCGGCCTGTTGTTTTAACCCTGTCTTGCACTACCTCTTAGAGCAGACATGCATGTGAATTAAATGCTTCTTGAGTGTAAAAATGTGCTCTCTCCATCTCACTACACCGTCTCCACCTACACATTAAACCTACAGATGAATGCTACAAGTTCAATCAGCTACTCTTGGGAAATTCTACTGGAAATCGCTGACTGCAGTAGAGGAAGACAAGGCATGCTTAGGGAGGTTGAGTAAGTCACAAAAAATGAATTGCATCACTTTGTCATGAAATAACCTAGAATGCAACATCACAGATTAATGATATCTAACAGTGTATGTATCTAAGAGGGAGGTTTGCTGGTGGGCAAACAGTGGGGATTCAGCTGCTGACTGCTAAAGGGCAGCTGAATATCACAGATTACTGAGATCTAACTGATGAGGTGCATTTCCTCTGAGATGTATTTATATTTTCTGGTTGTCCTGTTCATAGGACCATAAAGCCAACATAATTGCTGGTGCCTTTTACATACAAACATAAAAAACATTACAAGGTGGAGTGTTTTTTATATTTTTGAATTTATGCCCATAAAGATTCAAAGAGTAAGAATGTGTTGATAACGCAATACAACCTTATAATGTAACTTGTTTTAACTTCTAATTCTTTAGCTGTGTTCAATATAGGCTACAGTGCATCACAAAAAAACTTACAGATGCTATAATTCATATTTTTATATTGCAATGGATCAAATTGACTGTATGCAACATGGAAGGGGTTACTCCCAGTGACAAAAGCACAGTTCCCCTCAGCTCTATGGAGCATTTAAGTGTCTTTCAGCTCATTAGTTTGGTTTTCCAGCCCACAACTTTTGATTCACTCTCACCACTTTAATCAGTCATATTTCCAGCCACACAGGGCAGCTGTTTTCAATGACAAACCCTGATAAACCGACTGTACGCTACCTGCCCAGCACCAAACAGCAGAAAAGTTAGCGACTAGCTAGTGAACATAGTGGAGCATATAGCAAATATATTTCCCTCAGGAGTTCTTGAGAAAAAAAACAAAGCTAAAAGTAGAGAAAATATTGGATTCAAAATCAGTGCTAAGTTTACCCTGTATGTGCTGGATGGGTAAATATGTGTTGGGGGATCAGACTACACAAATTCAGCCTGATTTTGACACGATCTTGTCATCGCTGACAAATTTCCAGTGTCAGGCCCAATTATGAACGTCACGAACAATGAATGGGCCTTGTAATTGAAGAACAGTTGTGTGGTGTCTGGGACGCCCCACGACACCCCGACAAAAAGTCTAGCATGTCAGAATTTGTTGTATTATGAGTGCTCTCTGGCACACATATGTAAACACCAACACAGAGAGTCAAAGTTGTCCAGCAGCTGTCCAGCTGAGCTGAGCCGCACTTGGTGTCTGAGACAGCTGGAAGAACAGCAGCTCATCTCCTTCATTCATTCATTTTTTCTTTCACGAGACCTTATGTTCACATACAGTACACTCAGGAACGGGTCTACAATCGTTTTTTCTTTCTTTTCTTTTTCTTTGCAGAATACAAGACCGCCAGCATCACACATAGGGCTTCTGTAGCCATGATTGACAATATCTTGACCCTCCTCACCAACAACCTATGAACTTGTGTAAGGTCGAGAACGATGATTGGTCAGGGTCATATTTGTAGTGCTCCCAACCACGACATGACAAGAATTTATGGCACTATGATTGCCTGATCTAACATGGTGACCATTGTGAAAGACAAAAATATTGTGTAGTCTGATCCAGTCATTAAAAAAAGTCAGTGTGGTGTTTACAGATTGTTTCTGCTGCCCCCATGTGGCCAAAACATCAGTTAATGCAGGTTTAAGCATATAAATTACTGCATTTAAGGATTTTTGAGACTTTAAATTTCCATCACTTTGTAAATCCATTTTATGGATCCGTAGGACCTGTAAATACTCTCTGGGTCACAGTACCTTGTTTCATTTACCAATTTCGCTGGTGTTATAATATTGAACTACTCTCACAAACATGCGATACAGAATATCAGAGTTGCGAGTGCCTGAGGGAAATCCAGCCCACCAGACCAGAACACTGAATACATAAACACTGTACACAAGAGGGCATGAACAACAGCAGAGACCTCAGAGTTGCCACCATGCAGAACTTGTGCTCTGTTAGCTTGATCACATCAACAGTGCAGGCATCCTGCTACCAACCCATACCGCAGCACCAATCATTAATTAAATCACTGAATACCACTGAGTTTTGTCTCCAACTTGCTCGACTGAATTGATATGGAAATGAGATTCATTTATTCATGAATTAAGAAGAACAAAGCGAAAACAATGCGAGGGAAGTATTTAATATTAACTTGAGACCCCTTGTAGGAGGACTGTTTGAAAAAACAGATGCGGTTTAGGCCATCTGTGAAGTATATGGTTATACAGTAGCAGGAATTGGCAGATGGTGTGATCAGCATAAATAATTACGCACACCAAAGTCTGGCCAAAGGTTTTAAATACAGAAAGGAAAACAATAGAAACTCTGCAAGGAAGTATTAAACAAGGTTCACTGATTCTCTCTTGTCTCATATGGAGCTTCCTGCAGAGCACCTGTTTGGTTTGGTCAAGTCGAGTTTATAATGTTTCACCAAAAGCATACGTCAAAGGGTTTTACAAATAAAGGGCCTTAATCAACAGTCAATCATCAAACAAAGTGATTCACTATGGTACTTACTGTATAGTAACTCACTTATAGGAATTGGAGAAGTCTGGTCCAAAAGCATTAAATGGAATCTCTCTGCAGCCAACACAGAGGGCTGAAGCTGCAAAAGGACATTTGTCTACACCTGGAAAACAACAACTCAGCACTACTGCAGTCACTGCCCTGTGCTGAGCAAGACTGTTCTAGACCAGTTTGAAAAATGTCTAATCATTGAAGATAAAGCTGCTGTTATTTTACCTTTTCATGATTATATATTAAAAAAAAATCTAATGAAAAAACAAAGTAAATGATGAATGTAACATACAATACTGTCAATCAGGGAGTTGAGAGTTCTGACAACTCCAGTTTCAATGAAAAGGATAAGGTCCCTGATTTTCTACCTTGCTAATATAGCAAGGGTTAGATTGAAAGCAGGGGTATGCTATAAACAGACCATTTGGTACAACATGTTGGGGGACCATGTATGAGCACAAAATTGTTAAAAGCTGTTCTGAACTGCTAAATTCAAAGTCGGGGCAAAAAGCCTGCCATCTTAGAGAGCGGCAAGATAGTGGTTCAAATGGGGATTAAGACGCATCCTTTTGAACAGTCTCTTCCCAGAGAAATTCACAGTGCTGGGCTCATTTGTAAATATGTAAAATTATGGTAATAATAATAATAACTTTATTTATATAGCACCTTTAAAAACAGAGTTTACAAAGTGCTTTGACAGACAGAAGGCAACATAACGACAGAGAGCCAGTCAAGCCAAATAAAAGCAAGACAAAATTAAGGTAAAGTTAAAATAAAGTTAAAACAAGAAGACAAAAGATGCAGAAACACAGCAGAGAGAAGACAGAAGGATGATGAAAGATAAAGACTGTAAAAGATAAAAGCCAATAAAAAACATTAGAAACTGTAAATATAAATTAATGAAAATAAAAACATAAAAACAATAAAAAGAGGACATCACATAAAAGCAAGTCTATAAAAATGTGTTTTAAAAAGTGATTTAAAAGAAGTCACTGATTCTGTGAGCCTCATCTCCTCTGGCAGGTCATTCTAAAGCTGAGGAGTCCTGATGGCAAAAGCACGGTCACCTTTAGATTTAAGCCTCAACTTTGGAACAGCCTGAAGGGCCCCACCAGAGGATCTAAAGCTGCAAACTGGCTCATATGGGGGTCAACATTTCTGTTATGTAGCTATGGGCCAGACCCAGACGTCCTTTAAAAGCGATCAGTAAAGTCTTAAAATCAATTCTAAATCAAACAGGGAGCCAATGGAGACAAGCCAGGATTGGGGTGATGTGATGTCATCTGTTAAAACCAGTAAGTGAGTAATGGTTGTGTGAAGAGTGAAAGAAGAGCTTGAGAGAGAATTTCAAATCCTGATTACGTTCTCACCTTCACACCCCTAGCTGCATGAAGTGAACGTTTTGTCAAATTGTTAGTTTCAGAAAGCTGCAAAAATTGACATCGGTATTCCAGGTGTATGTGTGTGTGTGTGTTTGGGTGTCCCAACAGGTTTGATGGGGCTCAGAGCTCATCCTGAGCATGGCTGCTTTATTCCATTTGACTTGATAAAGCTTATCTGTCTAATATGTAGAAAAGTACCAAATGTTAATTAGCATCATGTCTTAATTGATCCTGTTGCTGTGACAGGATTATTAATAATTATAAATAATGAATGAAATAAGCACCACTGCTTTGATTTGTGTGTACAAAAGTGTGCAGCCTCATTCTTAATTTGGAGACACTTGTATCATTCATGATGCTGTATTTAATAAACTCAAAGGACATAATCCTATAGTTGTTTTATGATCTTGAAGAGGTCTGTGTGTGAGCCCCCTACAACTAAAGTCACACAAAGTGTGGCTTTTACCCTCTCTGTAAGACTTATGGACCAATCTGAGAGGAGGAATGTGAAGAAGCCAACATTCAGGCGTTGTCCTGTATGCAGAGGAAGTCTAGTTAACCTGTACTGTACAGCTCCAGTATTGTGGCTTTGTGGCTTTTTCTTCTTTGGTGTGATATTTATTTGGGACAGAGCTTGAAAGAGTATGTCTCACACCAAAAATCAATATCAATTCGAGAACACGAATTATTAAATTCTGTGCACACATTTTTTTTTTTCTCCCTCGCAGGCAAAGGATGGAGTCAGAGAGCTGTGTTCTTATTTGTTTTGTCCCAGCCTAATAACACTGTCTGTTTCCTCTGCGCGTGTGTGTATGTGTGGACAAACCTCACGCACCTCTCTGCGACAGGAAGAACAAACACTGTTTCCCTACGCATGCACGAGCAAACACACAGAATGACTAATGAAAGAGGCACATTAATGAATAGAGATTACACACATCTGTCACGAAAACCAAACAAATTAGAATCAATAGCTCCTCGACTCTTCATCTCTGCACAGTGATGGAGAGAAGAGACACACACTCAGGGAAAGAAGAGACCGACAGAAGAAAACACCTGTAATTTAACCTAAATCAATTTTATGATAGCTGTGCTGTTTCAGTAAAACTCCCCAGGAAGGAAAACATTCACCTTGTTAAGGACAAATACAATACACTTCCCTGAACTGGCTACAGCAATTGAAAAAGAAACATTTATCATTTTAAAAAAAAAGCTGCATTCATAAATGAATGACACAGAAATTAACTTTAGAAAAATGCATGTCTCTGCCTTAGAAGAAAAAAAAAGCAAGACATCAGCCGCACAGACAAGAAAGTGGAAAAAGGAAATAAAAGAGTTCAGAGATGGGACAATTGAGACACGCTGTTAACAAGTGCGACCGTATATTTCCTGCTGCGTCCTGCCCCTCAGAGATACAGCCCCGCTAAATTTGACAAAGTGAAAAGCCATTTGCCAGAGAAGGCTGCAGAGAGTCTCCGCAGAACAGAAATGAATTTCAGCTCCGCTTCATTTGAATTTTTTTCCCCCAAAATTAAAAGCACTGAATTGTGACACAAGATGAGAAGCGTGTCTGAGATCTTTCTCTTTTTCGTTCTCCTTTTCTTTACGTCTTTTATCTCGTCTTCCTCCCCTCCGTGTTTCTGTCAGTCTGTTCTACCTTCTTTTTCTTCTTTCTTTCATCTTTTCTTCTGTCCTTTTTTCTTCCTTTCATCTTTCTGTCCTTCTATCCGACTTTTTTTTTCTTCTCTTCTTCCTTCCATCCTACCTTCTTTCCTTCCTCCTTCCTTTCCATCTGTCTGTCTTTATCTCTTTTTCTTTACTTTCCTTCCTTTTTTTCTATCCTTCCATACTAGTTTCTTTGACCTCTTTCCTTTTTTCTATCCTTATTTCGTTTTCTTATATCCTTCCTCCCTTTTGTCTTTCTGTCCTTTCATTCTACCTTCTTTTTCTTTTTTCTTCCTTCCCTCCTCTCATCTTTCTTTCCTCTCATCCTCCCCTCTTTTTCTTCTTTCCTTTCAACCTTCCTTCCTCCCTTGTTCCTGTGGCCCTGTCCTTCCTTCCTTTTTCCTTTCTTCTTTCATTCACCCCTTTCCTTCCATACTTCTCCCTGGAATTTTCTCCCTCACTTCCTGTCTTCATTCCTGTCTCAGTCTCTCTGCCACTCAGGTGTCTCAGGGTTCAGAGGTAAATTGTCTGAGCAAACAGCATTTCACAGAGTCAAATCTCAGCACCTCCGCCAGTAAACCAATCAAAAATCAAACACACTCAAACACAGCATGCAAATGACTTGTACCAGCAGCAGATGAATGAACACAGCTGTAGGTCTGCAAATCAGGTGGCTGACAAAGCATCTCTGCATCTGATTAGTGGTGTGTACTCAGGTAGCTCAGATAGCTAAACAGGGACTTTGTGAATTCCCAGACTGTTCTGTTTTTGTTTTGTACAATTAGATTTCTGCTGTTTCTTTTCTTCCACTTTCCTTCTAGTATTTATGAAACGATATAATACAAATAGTTACTCATAATGGTTTATTAATAAAGTGCTACAATTTCATGGAAGAACAGTACTTTAATTGCCTGCTGTGTCTGTAGAATATACAATAAAAATAATTTATATGTGAGCATGAAAAGGAATAAAAAGACAAGGAAAACGCTGAGATTTCAGGTGGGATTGTGTGTGCGTGTGCGTGTGTGTGTGTGTCCGTGTCTTGAGGGAAGAATACAGCTTTCGCTCAGAAACTGTCTGAACTTATTAACTCATTAACTGATTGATTCATTGATGGACCGAGCCTATTTCCATGGACTCTAATTGTCCTGTTTCTCTTCCAGCTTAATATTTAATCATTTAAATGAAACTCGGAGTGAAAAAAAACTTCAGCTGAACTGAATGGGACTCTATTTCAAGGTCAGATCCCTCCCAGTGTGCCAGCTGGCAAAGCGCAGCACGAGGGAGGCAGCCTCAAGCGAGCATCACATCACAAAGGAATAAAACATTCAAAGACTTTTATAAAGTTGAAAAGCGAGCGAGGGAATTTACCCCCCCCCCCCCCCCCCCCCCCCCACCCACCCCCCAAAAAAAAACTATTTGAATGAAATATAATCCCTTCTTTTCATGCTCCTGCACAGACGAATGACTCGGGGCTCTGTATCGTCCTCGGGAAGTTGGTCTCTGTGCAGCTCAGAGATTCATATTTTGATGACGGTATTTCAAAGTGTCAGGGGTTTAGCCGAAATATGTCACGACGAGGAGACACATTAAAGAAATGCTAAGTCATATTCGGTCTGGGTTGTGGGGCGAGAGGAATGTCTCTTGTGTACGTTTTAAAGTTGGATCTTTTCAAAAGGTCATTTGGTGGTAATAATGACAGGGCGGGTGATGAGGCGAGAGTTTGATTTAGGGAAATGCTTCCAGTCTGACAACAGAAGAGGAAAAAGAAACAGAGGAGACAGACGGAGGGTGAAGGAGGGCGGAATCACCTCAGCAGAGGAGAACCAAGTGTAGAATTGGATTGCATGCCACTGGCCGGTGTAATTGTAAAGGCGCCCTGACTGAGAAAGCAATACATTGTTCCCCGGACTCAGCTCTGAAATATTATCCTCTGCCGGAGAATCCTTATGAGTGAAGCAGCCGAAGAAAAAAAATCAATTGATATTAAAGGCAAGCCGCCGTGTGAGTTACAGGAGCCTCGGCTTGTCGGAGAGGCCCTTTTTGATATCATGCCTGGAGAACCGGGAAGGCTGAGGAAGATAAGTGGCCTGATTACTACCGTGTGTGTGTGTGATGTGTGTGCATAATCACCCGGGCACCACGGAGAAAAAAAAGATATATATATATATATATATATATATATATATATATATATATATATATACACACATTGATGCATCCATATATGAAAATCTCATGCCTAGTGGTGACAGCATGTCTCATACTGTTGTACAGGTGATTTTTTTTTTCTTATGGAGCAGAAAACTTATGAAATCTGAAACGGTGTGTGTGACACTCTAATTTTCCAGGCAGGTGTGTGTGTATGTGTGTGTAGTGTGAAAGAAAACTGAATAGTAGGTTATCATTTGATGTATTTCTTGAGTATATCAGTGTTATATTAGTGTTAGTTTATGTTTCACACATGTTCTAAATTCCTCTGTACTATGTCTACTCTGAACTTAGTTCTTTGCTGTGTAAGATGAGGCAGTTGTGTGTTTAACAGTTTATTCTGTTGTACTTTTACCTGAGCCAGTGATAAGATAAACTATAGTTATGTAGATGTTTATGTGTAAATCTGATAAGCTTTTAGAGGATAGTGTGGTTTATCCTTAATTTAATATAGTAGTAATGTTATTTTGTGATGCTGCTTGGTGCATGCTTATGTACTGTCATATATGGTCGTAGGTTAGTTGTACTTTTGACTTGTGTTTCTATCTGAGGGTTGGTTGCTGACCTGTAAGGTTAGTAAACAGATGTCTTAAATTCTGTACAAGTAGTATTTAAGGGACTGGTTAAGTGCCAACTTTTCAGACAAAGAAAAGATAGCTAGGTGGTTTGTATCTTTGTCTCCAGAACTATGATGCATTATACTTCTGATTGTATTATTTGATTACATTATTTCATAACCTAACAATGCTCTCTTTGTGTGTTTATTGAGTGATCAGCAATTTCCCATTACAGTAGTATTGTGAACAACTTCTAATACATAAATGCAACTTAACAATGACTCTGCAACAGATATATGCCCTTACTTCCAGTGCCAAGCTACACTAACACACACTCACAGTGAGATGCACGACACACGTACTTACAAACTTTGGGAACAGATGGGCATAATGGTTTCTAATGTGCTCTCTTTCTTTCTCTCTCTGTCACACACACACACACATACAATTGCTCTAAAAATGCAAATTAACAGACTGCATTGTTATGCTTGCTGGCAGAGGAACAGTTATAAACCAGTCCCAACACTTCCCTTTGGACATGCAGGACACACACGGAGAGCCAAGGTGCAGTCAGATGTATCTGCAATAGTTAAAAACCTCAAAGAGTGCACAGCTGTTTTTACACCAGAGAAATGTCAGCTATTTGTCAACGGCAAGGCTAAAGTGGCAAGGTCGTTACAGGACAATGTGTGATATTGGCACAACATCTAAGGGTCTTGATAAAGTATTGAAGTACTGATGCGGCATCCTGAATGATGACAGGAGTGTCCTCATGGGAGATGTTTTTTTAACCCACAGGAAAGTACAAGAGACGATTCGATTTGTCATAACTGATACCGATAATCAATTCCTCCCCCTTTATATTCCCCAACGGTGCTGTGCTCGTGCTGCATGACTGCTCACATCATTATTTGGTTTCGGAAGAATTTCCTCCACCACGAAAGGATTGTGTGACAAGGATTTGAATTAGACAAATTAAAGTACAATGCTTGACACAATGGGAAGGCAATAAATATAAAGTTCAAGCAACTGAAACAACTTTACATACTTACTTATTGTTTTTATTGTCTAAACCTAAGTGCAGGTTTAGAAAATACAAAAAATAAGCACTCCTGTCTTTCTCTACATACTTAAAAACAAGAAAAAACAGTTGTGCTGTATATATGTTAAGACTATATAGAGTCTATATACATAATTTATATAAATTCACATCGCAGAAATCATAGTTCTGTTTGTTTTTGTCAGCCGCACAGATTGATGAACACCATCTTTAGAGTAGTTAGATAGCCTTGTTGATAATAAATTCAAGGTAATAAATTAACACATTTTCAGTCTACTGTTTTTGGTACTTCCTGCATTTTTACAGACGGGCAGAAGCAGAAGGGCAAGCTCTGAATGGACAAAAAGAAAGAAAAGAAACATTCTTCATGCATTTTTAGGCAGAGACAGGAGAGTTAATGAATGTGAATTCTCTAAAACGCCAACTGGATAATAAAGATTGAGTACAGATTGGTACACTCGACAATACCCTGGAAGTAAATATTATGTAATGAAACTAACCCAAGATTCAAAGAAACATGTTATCATGACGGTATCAAAAAAACGTAAATAATGAATGAGGGGCCATGTAAGCCATAACTCATCCTACATTCAGTCTACTCTCACATGCATACATGTTCACTCTTACTTTTCAGTAACACGTTTTTGAATCTTTAAAAGCAATCACCTTGCCTGGAAACTTAGCTGAGTACTTGGCCTCTAAATTTATTCAAAACAAGCAACCAAACAAGTGTTCGGAAATACACTTTGATTCATTGCATATTAATGTTTTGTTTTTAGCAAGGTCTCCTTCATATAATCATTTCCCCTTCGTCCACAGATTATTTGCATTTAATCAAGAACTGTTCTCAAATATCAGAAGAGCACGTTTGGAAATCTCACAAAAAAGTGCCTCAGACTTTTGTGTGCTGGGGCAAAACTAGTGAATGCAAGTGTGAGTACTGTGAAATGCCCCCATATAGTGAAGCTTGGGCTTGTACACTGTCAGCAGTAAACATCAACAGGAAGCTAATAGAAGCCAAGATGCTTCCTGTCAGCACACCTGGCTCCAAACACAAATCCCGTGTTCATCTAACACTCCAGATCCAGCAGCAGGCGGGGTTGATATACCTTAATGTACAATGATGTGACAGGCTTTTGTTCAAGTGAGAGTTAAGTTGAATTGAGCACAGCAGGTTCAAATATTTGATCTCTGCAGGGGTGTTCTTTGCCATCCTCCCTGATGGCTCGCTTTCCTTTTGTTTCAGCGCAACACGACAGCTGCAAACAGGAAGACGCTATACAACGGAGCTGGCCAATAACACTGACGGTAAGACGAAGAAACAAGAGGAGCCAAGCCTATCAGACACAGCTAATGGGGCCCCTGGCACAGACCGCGGCTTGTAACTCAGAAGAAGCAGCAGAGGCGTGTCGGAGGAGAACAGAAAAACACTCACGCGCAACCTTTGAGAGTGTATAAAAGCAGCAGGTGCATGTGTTGGTATGAGTGCGAGATCAGAGGATGCATTTAAGCACGGGTGGTGTGTCAAGTGTTAATGTATGCAAAGTGTGTGAGTGTGTTTCAGTGATGTCCATTTCCCTGCAGGTTAAGGTCAGTAGCCATCTCTCTAGGGCTTTTACTGTCACAGACCGCTGGGCTCGACATGTCCTGCCCGGCATCAGGCCATTTGGCAAACAGCAGGGTTTAGCACATTCTCAATCTGTGTGTCAGAGGGTGTATGTGTGTTTGTGTGTGTGTGTGTGTGAGAGAGAGAGAGAGAGAGAGAGAGAGAGAGAGAGGACAGAGAAGGAAAATTAGAAAATGTGTGCATGTTGGCGTGATGAGATGTGTGATTCAGTTTGTAGAGCTTGTATAAAGAAGAGGATGTGTGTGTACATTTGAAAATAGGGTGTTATTGTAAGTGTGTGTGTGTGTGTGTGTGTGTGCAGGTCAGGAGCATCCTATTGTCCATCTGTTCTATGCTGCTCAGAGTGTCACTGCGCTCTTCAGAAAGGGACAGTCTGTAGATTATTCAACGGCGTCCTACCACTGACCTTTGAATCCAGCAGGATCGCATAACTACTACTGTGAAACATTCAACATTGAGGTGTAAGTGTAGAATGTTGCCACTGAAATGATTTCTACAATAACACAGCTCTCTGGTACTAAGACCCTGGGAGATTACGAAAGCGGCCACATATAGTCTGTCCATTTACTGACGCAGAAAAAAACAAGTCTTCACACTCACTGCCGGTACATACCACTCGATGAAACACATTAACGTCCTACAGCAAACGGACTGGAAAACATTGTACACAGCAAGAGGAAGTCCCCTCTCTTCCTCCAGCTGCGTTCAAGGGCATAATCATTGACATCCCTGATACATGCAGTGCGCTATATATTGCTTAAGTCAAAATATAACCTATGGGCCGCTTTTTGATGCTAAATCTACAACAGTACTAACTAACAGTTCTATCGTTATTCAGCTTGTAGACAGTTCATAAAAGCTTCTTCCTTTGCTGTTCTTTACACAGGTTGTCTAATAAGATTTTTTCTACAACAATCCTCTGATGAAAAGGAAATTATGTGTTTTATATTTTATTTGGAATAAATGGAAGGACTGAGTAGTGAGCAAAGAATGACACCTATGGAGGGGGGAACCCAAATCTTTTAGGTTGTATGTCAACCTAAACGTTTGTTGAAGTTGTATATAACATACTGTATACTGTGTACTGTGTAATAGATCTGTATTTTATAGAAAGAGAAATCACATTTTCACAGAATAATGGACTAGATTTTATGCTTTATGTTAGGGTAAGGTAATAGAGAGTACCATTCTCATGTCTGTATGCTAATCATGAAACTACCACCAGCAGCAAATTAGCTTAGCACAAAGACTAGAAACAGAGGGAAACAGCTAGCCTGGTTCTGTCCAAGGTAACCAGCTGCTGATTGTTCTGTAATATTTAACATACAGATATGAGGCAGATTTGGATGATCTTCTCATCTTACTATCAGCAAGAAAGAAAAAGGCCTTTCCCAAAAATGCTGAACTATTCCTTCAAAGGATAGGTTCACACGTTCTTGTAAATCTTAACATGATAGTCATTCACCAATGCGGTGTGTATATTGAAAGAATTGCTGTTATTATTACTCCTCTTCACACTGGCTGTGAGCTAATCCCTTCATAAAGTGTATCCAATATAATCAATGTGGGTGAACATGCATTCCAGTAATGTTCACCCACCCTGGTATCAACCAAAGTTAGAATCTTAGTATCTAGTACCAAATGTCTTATTTGTGTTTCCCTTGACAATTGTCATCTTCACAGTCAGTATGGACAATGTACATACTGTTTGGGCAGGTGAGTACTGGTCTACGACAGACTTGAAAAAAACCTGCATGGAACATTTTCCGACCACTAGAGGGCATGAAGAATTAAAATGAAATAAAATAAAGTTAACAATGACAAATTCGTCAAGTTAACCAACAATTTCCTTCTTAGACATACAGCAAAACACAATAAAATTGGCAGGGTCCTGTCCTCTCACCACCTCCAACTCCAACATTTACTGATAGTTTACAGTAGTTGGGTCTGCTGTAAAAATATCTGTTTTTTTCTACTTGCTTTATGTTCCACTCTTCACCAGCCAAATTCACTGCCACTCTCCATCATTTTTTCGAGGAGAGGTAATGTACAGTACCAGTGGCCTAAATTAGCTGAAAGCTGCAGAGAGCTACTCTGGGGTGTTGATTCTCACTTGGATCCACAGTATGAGCACATTACCCGCTATCACTGGATACTATGTGATTCTGTGTATCTGTATCTTTCGGCCTCACTCCCCCTCATCTCTCTCTGACCTATCTAACCTCCTTCGTTTTCCTCTCTCTCCCTCCTTCCATCTCGCCTCTAAGGAGGCATGTTTGTTCCCTACACTGTACTATCCAATCGGGGGCCTCTCCTTACCGACGCCTTATCTCTGATTGATGACTGACAGCTGCCGCAGTGTGGACCACAATACAATTTTTCCATTAACCTTGTTCTCACATAGTGCAAACATGTGTGTGTGTGTGTGTGTGTGAGTGTAAAAGAGAAATCTGACAGAAGCCAAAGGTTCCTGGAGAGTTTGACAATGACATCGAGAGGGAGGTAGCTTTGTTTCCAATGCACACGAGTGCTATTTTTACATGTGCTTCAAGTGCTGTATGTGGGTGTATGTGGGCTGTTGAATTCTGCAAAAAAAATAGAACAAAACTCAAAGAGACGGATGGAAAAATGGATAAAGAGAGAGTGAGAAGAGACAGACCCGGACTGAGAGAATGTGACACCGCGAGCATGCCTGAATAGCTTAGTAGATTAAGGGTATAACATTAAAAAGCAAGTGTGCGATATAAGCAACATAACCAACTAATTCACTTTTACAGCCATTCATGACTTCTCAGATCATCCGGTTGCTACGCCTGCTGCGTATTATTGCATGTTTGTCAGTGGGATGTCATGCCACGCTCCCCGGGGTGCGTTTGATCTGACTCACCCTCACAACCCTGGGAGCGCGTTGTCTCTCATGCAGAAAAAACCGACACAGTCGACCGCTGCACTTCAGGAGCCGCTAAATATCAAGGAAAGCTGCACTTATCCAGAGGGTCAAGCTTTAAAAAAAATCCATTTGCAACTATTATTTAAGTACAGAGGTGTCAGCATCACTTTATCGATGCACTTTCACCGATTTTTCACCATTTGCCACATGGCTTATACACATATTTAAGTTGTGTAGTTTTACTTTATAGCTTCATATTCTATTTAACAGCCGTGAGATTCATTTGGTTGTAAAAGGTTCCTGTACATTAAGCTCCACTACGCATTAAAGTTGCATGGAAACCCCGTTCACGGACTCAATCACAACTTCCCACCCTGCAAATGCTAGTCGTTTGAGGCAAAAATCCACATTCCTTCCAAGCTGAGGTGCACACGTGATGCAAATTTAATGCATGAAGCCCGACCTATGTACAATATGGGGATATGTGCTGTATAATCATATTTAAATTTAGACTGGCCACGTAAAAATGGATGCTGTGTTGTGCGCATTCTTAATACATTCTTAGAGTTACTGTGGGAGAGTATAAATTGTTGCCATGTCAGCTCTGAACACATTAGAGTCACTTATTTTGCAGGGTATCGCAGGGTTTTTTCGAGTCACGGCGTTCATGGGATTAAAATGATGTGACAATAAAACACTGCAATAAATACATAAATAACACTGTAATCACATATATTAGAGATACTTAGGTGGGGATTTGTGTTCAGGGGGGAAAACATTAAGATTAAAGACACAACATCTCTTTCTGTAACTTATACTGAAGGCTAAATATATTGATATGACTACCTGCTGTTCCAAATAGCTTCCAAATTGGATCTGTCGAAATGGAGTGTTCTGGATATTTGGTGGAAATTATTCAAACAATGCATTGCTATTTAAAGCAGTGTTTATACGTTATATAATATAGTGCAATCTCGCCAGCTCCTCTGCAACACATTTCTTTATCAATGCTTTACTGAATGTCAGAGCTGATGTCAAATAACCCTGCGGTAACCTTATATAAGCTCGGAACCAAACAGTACAATATTGCAAGCTATTCATGGCTTTAATATTGTGCGGCATCTCATTTTCTCCAGCTGTGGAACGAATCGATGCAGGGACTTTTAGTGGTAGCATAACATTTGGAAGGAATGGAACTATGAATAATACACACATACACACGCAAGCATGCATACAACGGCGCCCACAGACGTACACATGCATCTCTCTCATACGGATACACACAAAGACGGAGATAGTGATATGTAAACATGTATGCATGCACACTCATAACACAAATATGTTTTGTTTTTTTTTTTTTTCTTTTGGATGCACAAAATGGGAGGCAGATTATACGCAGATAGAGAGGGAGAAAGGGGAGCGAGCAAATCAAGCCTTAACCGCATGTGAAAGCTCAGCACGCCCGTGTGCCTTTCCTGCCTGCAGACCAAACGCTGGACCTCAGTGATGCAGAGGCAACAAGACAGCTGCTACACACACACACACACACACACATTCAAATTTATTGCTTAAAACACAAAACACCAAACTAAAAAAAAAAAAAAGTGCAAATACTCCTCTTCTCTCCTTTTTTTTTTTTTTGCTTTTCCTCTCTTCTCTTTCTTCCTCTCCCTCATTTTGCCTCTGCTCATCTCAGGCCTTTTGCCGACAAAACAAACCGAACTGCACTGAGGCTGTAAGGTATGAGTAAGACTCAGAAGAAAAAAATAGATAAAGAGAAGGAAGAAGAAAGGACTCAGACCCAGGGAGAGATGGTACAAAGAGAAACGGACACACAGAGGTGAGAGAAACAGTGGGGGATAGAGGGAGCAGAGAATGAAGCCTACAATTTGTGTTTGACCCTGCAAGGTGCTCAGCTTAGCACCAGCCACATGAATAAACAAACACATCTAATTTCCCCTGGCTGAGAGCAGGATGGAGCCACGCTCTCAAACTCAGAGTCTGTTGATTTGCTGCATTCATGTCATCCAGGAGAATAAAATACTCTTCACGTCAGCTTTCAGGTGCTACTGCTCGGGAGCTCGGTTTGCCAATGAAAGGTAATTTACTGAGTTCTGAAGATACTCACAAAAACCCCACCTGCATCACCTGAATCACCTGCAACACCTGTTTTTGAAATAATGTCTTCCTTTCAAATCATCTGACTCACCGAATGAAAGACTTCCATCATATCAAATTCTTTTTTTTCTCCTGATTTCTTTTAAATGTTACACATGCCACAACTTTGCATGTGTTTCACTCTGAAATTATTGGATATAAAACATAAATTCAAATGTATCACTAAATCTGTGCATATACAGAGAACATCAGGAGCAATCAAAGCCTACAATACAGTTCCACTAAAACATCAATGGCTTCAAATGACACACTAAAGCACACTGAAAATGCAAATGTAGCAGTCGCAGGTGGCTGCTGTTTTCATGTTTTCAACTGCAGGTGATGTGCTTTCTTGCCATACATCCAAGATTCGATGTAATTAGCAATGGAAGTATAAATAAGAAAGGGAGTTGTGAAAGGAAGGAAGTGGCCACTGTTGTGACAGAATGTGCCTTCTTTGCCGTTAACTGTGCTGCTTCAAAGTCAATTGGAGCAACAATAGAGTTTTTGAGTCGTCATTAGCAAATCAGAGTCTGTTACAGTAACTGTTATCTATCTTTGTCAGGTGCACACTTGATATAACAAGGCTTTTATCTTAAATAATGCTACCAAAAAAAAACAACAACAAAGAGTTAAAGCAATAAAGATAAATGATTTTTAGTCATCTTGAGTGTAAAAATGTTGCACTCATCAAGCTCTACCAGCTAGTAATGGTGGATGTTTTAGTGCACTGTGTGAACTCTGATTCAGGGCATTTCACACCAGGGTTCCCATCATGCTCTGGGTGATAAACAACAAGTATAAAGTTGCCGTGGAGATGAGTTAGCGATCATTCTGCTTTGAGCTTCAACTTCTTTATATTTTGGCGAATCTGCAAAATGAATCTGCACAAAAAAAGTTCCTGTTTGCACTGTAACCATGACAACATGAATGTATAGATAACTAACACTGGATTACTTTTGATACTGAAGAAAAGGTCTAAACAAGTTGATTATGAGGCAAGACCTGGTGTTGAGATTTGAAAGAGTTAGCTACTCTGAGAAATAGCAAACTATGTCAGTCAGGTTCAAAGGATTAATTTACGGAGTAGTTTGACTCTTCAGGAAATACACTTATTAGCTTTCTTGCAGTGAGTTAGATGAGAAGATACCAAACTGATATGTGTCAAATTCAATATGAAGCTGGAGCCAGTAGCTGGTTACCTTAGTTTAGCACAAACAGCTAGCCTGGTTCTGTGTAAAGGCAACAATATCCACCTTCCAGCTCCAGTAAAGGTCAATAATTAATATGTTATATCTTGTTTGTTTTATCCACTTAAAAACCGGTGCAAAAACAGCACGTTGTGATTTCACAGGAGGTTATGTTCTAGAAACCTAGCACACTCAGTTAAGCTTTCACAGTTTGCATTAAATTCTGTAACAAGTTGTCAGCTTTTCAAAAACCTCATTAACAAGATGTGCAGACCTAGAATTCTATTTCAAATGGCCATGAAAAGATAGCACCTCATCACTGTGACAGCAAACCACCGGGCTTTCAATTTTTTTTTTTACGAAAATGAAGTCGGAGTAAAACCATTCATTCACACTCACATTTATTTGGACCACATGTGGCTGAAAACATCAAACTAAATGTGATAGGCTTTTGTTGATGGGCTGCATGCAGAGCGGTGCCTGCATCAGAGGCCGGGCTCCCAGCGAGCTGTCACGCTGCCTAAATCCAGTTTCAACAAAGTGTTATTGTGATAGAAATTCAGATAATCTTGACAAAATATGCAGCCTACCTGAGGGGAGTCAGGCTTCACTCACACTGCATACTAGTTCAGAAGTAGAATTCATAAGAGCAATGCTGCCAGCACAGTGGAGCTGCATGTATTCATCCTGTTATTCCTACAGAGAAATATCACACCGCATCTGGTAATACAAGTGAACTGATGCTGATATGCTGATGTTCTATTAACAATGACAAGTTTTAAAATGATCTCTATTTAACCCCGATGGAAGATCTAAACAAGCTGTATTCCAAAAGAGGCACAGATCATACAAAATTTGATAAATAAATAATCTTCTTTGTTAGCTCTTTAGCAACTCAGGTGTTGTCGACCTACGTATACGTACATTAACAGTTTATTAACATAGCAGAGTGTGCATTAGAGTGAGAGTAAACCTCAGTCAGTTGATGATATAATAAAACGGAGTTTTACTTTTTCTACAAGATGAGAAATCTCTCTGCACAGCTTGTAAATGTCAAAACCTTTCAACGAAACAACGTACAATTCTAGTCCCTTACAATTTCCGCCTTCCCTGTATTAAAGATGATTAGTACCCCTTAGAGAATAAAATGACATTTGTACTTCTGAAGCAAATGTTCATCTCTCGTATTTTGCCTTTTTTTGCTTTTCTACTGGCTGATATACTCTACTCCCTTTTAGGTTTTTTGTTGTTTTTTTTCCCTCTCTCACTGCTCTTCCTGCTGATCTTTCTTTCTGCAACCTATTTGATTCACTCTGGCATCCATCATACCTCTCTGGACTTCTCCTCTCTTGTGTGCCTTGTCAGCCCAGCTACAAAAACCGAAATACAACATACAGGAGTAGAACAGGATGTATCAGTCCTCACTGTACAGCAAAGAGAATGAACATCATGAACATCTGCACCTTTCATCTACGTGATCCTCAGGGCTGCCAGCCATCTCAGATATGGATTAATCCTCAGACCATTCACAGAGGTGTTTCATTGAGGAAATGGACTGGGTTTAATCTTTCTCTGCTAGACTGGCCCTTGGGAATGTAAAAAAAGGATAGATTCTACTTTTTAAGTGTTGATGGATGAATTGTAATTAAAACTTTAGCACTCATGAATAACACAGCAAAAAAGTGCAGGGGTAGTGGGTAGTGAAAATTTTATATATTGGATTGGGGTATTGCCTGAGGTGGTCTTTGTGGGCAGACAGTGTAGGAGTGAGGGTGAATTTACAGTACAGTTGTGCATTAAGGGGTTACAGAACAGCTTTGGAGCCTAAGCACAAAGCTGCTGTAGAAGTAGTTTATGTGCACCTCCTCAAAAACGTAGCTACACTCTGGGATTTGGCAGGTACAAGTTTAATCAGGTTTGGTTCTCTCCTGATATCTGGTGATGAACTATAAATCAAAACCTACACCATAGGTATCTGTGGGAGAACTCCTGTTCTGTTAACCCCTCCAGTTCAGCTGGTTGGATATATGACAGAGTGAGATATTTCAAAAACACATGTTGATTCTTGCCATTTATGCAAGTAGCTGGTATTGCTATACATTTCTTTTTTTAATAATCCTTTTTATAGACTTTTTATTGTAATACGCTTTTGTTTATACTGCTTGTTTGTTGTTCTAAATTCATTTACAGTATTAGTATGAACTCTAAATAAGGTTAGCAATAGTGAGGTTTGGTTACAGAATAGAAATCCAGTGAATGTGGATTTCAAATCAACTACGATGAGGAAAGAGGCAGATAGAAGAAGCAGGTAGACAAAGAGGTGATGAGTATCACCAATGGAAAGACAGTCTTAATATTACTATCGTCTACTCTTGTTGGCTGGATGTGTTCAGAAAAGAGTTGCAACAATTAGTCGATTGACAAAAAATTCATCTGCAACTATTTTGATAATCAATAATAATTTGATAATTAAATAATAATAAAGTGAAAACACCAATCATATGATGGTCCCACCTTTTGAAAGGTGAGTATTTTATGCTTTTCTTTGTCATATATGATGGTAAACTGAATATCTCTGGGTTTTGGACTGTTGGTCGGACAAAAAAGTAATTTGAAGACGTCAACTTGGACTGTGGGAAATTGTAACAGCTATCTCTTAAATATTGACTGACATTTTATTGACAAAATGATTTATCAAGAGAGTAATTGGCAGATTAATCCATAATGACAATAATAATTGGTTGCAGCTCTAAAAGATAATTTCCATCAGCCAGGATGATAAAACTCAGGCTAGCCCAGGCATGTGATCATCCAATACTATTGTGAAATGTAGAACTTGTTGTGTATTACTGTTTCTCTTCTAAGTTGTTCTCCTTAGACCAGACTATAGAAATTACAAAAAGAACTTTTTTTCCCATAGTGAGTGGGCAGCTTGCCTACTCTCTGCCACCATAGCATAAAGCACTTAGTGCTACTTGACTTATAAAATGAAACATAGTCAGCAATTAAAAATAACTTTCACCATGTGCATGTTATTACTACTTGAGGCCAAAAGCACTTAAATGCTTTGATATGTCATATGTACTAGGGTGAGTGTAGATTTACAAGCAGTATTTGGATGTAATGTGCTGAGATTAAATGTCCATAGTGCATGGGAGTATTCAGAATTTGTAAAAAAACAAACAAAAAACCAAAAAAACAGTGAAATAGGTGCTCAGAGTTCAGATGAGAGCCAAGTGACAAGATGACAGTCAGACACAGTAACACTGAAGTTTACCTGATTGGAGTATCGCATGCTGACGTTGCGCTGGTCCTGGTGAGGCACATAGCGGTGGATGGGATCAATATCTTTAGGGCTGATCAGCTCATCCACTAGAATGTGAGCACACACACACAGGGACACATACAAATCATTAACATGCATACCAGTACAACCATACACCCACAAACACCAAAGGGCAAGCTTAAAGGCAGAAGTAAGAAAAAAAAAATCAATTTCCCATCATTAATACAGACACATACACACACAATGGATGAGTCAGACTGCGTCCTTGGATTCATGTCAATGCAGAATTAAATCATACTTACAACCATGAAATAATCATGAATAATTAAAAAAAAATTGACTTTTGATAACCCTGAATATTTTCTTTCATAATACACATAAAGTGGTAAAATGAACCTCATCAAATATGACCTTCAGCTTAGTTTTGGTAAATGGTAAATGGACTGTACTTGTATAGCGCCTCTCTAGTCTGTCTTCCGACCACTCAAAGCATTTTTTACACTACGAATCACATTCACCCATTCACACACATTCATACGCTGAATGGTACAGGGGCTACCATGCAAGGTCCCAACCTGCCCATCAGAGGAAATCTAATCATTCATACACATCCACACACTGATGGCACAGCCATCAGGAGCAATTTGGGGTTAAGTGTCTTGCCCAAGGACACATCGACATGTGGACTGGAGGGGCCGGAAATCGAACCACCGACCTTCCGATTAGTGGTGGACCCGTATTTCATAAGAGGTAGTCTCAGGGATCCCCGTCTTCTGATAAGATTTATAACTGTCTATACTGTAGCTTGGCAGTGTGAAACCTGTGAACGGAAAGTCTTTCTTATACATTCTCTCATTGGGCTAATGTCTAGTCAGTGAAATAATAGTGAAATTAACATATTCCCCTTTTTTCTGGGGACCCCTTGGAACCGCCTGAAAGACACCTGGCGGTCCCCGGACCCCAGGTTGAGAACTGCCGCTGTACAGAAACGCACACACACAAACACACACGCACATACACATATAGAGGCCTACCCAGAAGCATGGCGATGTTGAAAAGGGCCTGACCCCACAGGAAGACCTTTCCATCACGGCCAGAGTTGCTAGGGAAACGCTTCTGGCTTCCATGCTTGCTCTGCTCCGCCTCCACAAAGTCAGCCGGTACGTGGTAGTATTTGGGGATCACGGCGTGGCCTGGCATGAGACAAGGACTGTGAGAACAATGTGGGTGTGTGTAAGCAACTGACTGTTTCAAATCGGTAGAAACAGAAAATAAAACTAACAAGAACTTAACACATTGATTTGCTCAATAGTGATTCACCGATCGATGATAGGTATATTTTGGTTAGCCTGGCTCTAGATCTCTAAGTGGCTGCCCTCATCTACGATTTTTTTCAGTGATTCAAATAGGTCTGGTGTTGTGCTCATTGACATCTGTTCCTCCAGCTGGAAAACAACCAAACCAATCACAGCTTTGTAAACAAGATCACAAAGACAATTTGTGTGCCGGAGCTGGAAAAATAGCTAAATCAATAAAAAATAGCTACACAACAATTGCCTGAAAAATGGCGACAAGTGAGGCAGCTGCACCGGTTATTGTAAGTCGTTGTAACTCACATATATAACGACTTTTAAATTGACATATTTCTTCGACTGTTGTGAAAATGATAGTTGCTCCTAGCAACCACAGCCACAGCTCCTGAGCCTCACATGAGCACCATGTCAGACTGAATAATGTAGTGAATGTAGTGAAATTCAGTCTAATTATGATGTTTTGGCCACTTTGAGTGCATAATGGGTCTAAAGGTACAAGTAGTAGGAGTAGAAAAATTGACCGGGATGTGTACCTGTACAGTTTATGGCACCACCTTCAGCGGTCATTTTCTATACTCTGTGTTAACTGAAAAACTTTTTCCTTAGAGTGTGGTCTAATATGAATTTAACCTAATCCAAACCAGAAAACTGATGCAAACGACAACACAACTGTAGTTAATGTTGCCCATTCAAAACAGTGCAGCAACTTGTCTCCCAGAGCTGCACCCTGCATCAAAACAATGGGAGCCCATTACTCCTGGGAGGTCAGATGAACCTGCAGCAGAACAGACAATAGCAGCCTGTGATAGCTGCAAATACATTTGTGGGGTTTGACTTTTCATGGACCTTTATGGTGAAAGAGAGAAAAAAAATTGCACCTTTGTTATCCGTTAAACTCAGCCAATTAACTTCAGGAGTTTTGTTAATTCATACATAACCAGTACAAAGGCGCTGTGAAGACGTCCAGGGCAACTTAAGTTAGCTCTGTCTCACATCATTATTCTCTACACTCCAATTATTCCCATTCTATTATGAACGGACCAATAGAAACTAAAAACTCTTGACATCCCTATCATTTGACTGTCTCCCCTCACAGCAATGAGTGTAGGTTAATATGGAAGCCAGACTCTTTGCTCATGAGGAAAAGGCTGAGTTCACTTGAATGTAACGCCCCCGTGAGCCTCGGTCACAGTATGTGGTGTATGAATATGAATGATGGGATTTAATAAGAGACAGTTTTCATTGCTAGAGGGAGAAAGAACAGAGGCACACACAGAAAAAAAGCTCCGAGATGAGCCAGGTTGATGTGTCACATCAGATGAAGCTATTCATGTGTATGTTTGTGCACTTGTAATTTGTAATCTAGTGGTCACTGCATATTTGTGTGTGTGTATTCATGTGATTACTCACCCTCAAAAGACTGGAAGATGATGGGTTCAAGAAGATCCCGGTATTCTTTGACCTGAGCCTTATTTCCTCTGAATACGCCTGCAACACACACACACACACACACCATAACATCAAAAACAAAATGAGAGTTAATCTAATGTTACACAACATTCAACATCTACATGCTATACAAATGTATGCAATTCAGAGTCTCATGTACATGTAATGGTAAGGAGATATGCAGTAGAAGCTGTGTTTGCATACATCTTTGTGTGTGCATGTTGTGTGTTTACAATACATAGTCGTGTTCTGAAAACACTACATATGAGGGTCTAAAACTGCAACATGGACCTCTTAATCACCTAGTTTTTAGATGAGCTTGGTTCTTTGGTTGCGCTACAGCAAAATTAACTTTTTAAAAATTTACTTTGCTTTTAAATTTTGATGGAAATTTCCCACATTACAGCATGAGTTGTGTGATATAAAATGAGATGCATTAAACGTATTTACACTAATCTTTCAATACAATCAGTTACCTTAAACTAATTTTCTGACCACATGGAAGCAAGCTGTCCCCAAACAACACTGGAGCAAAAATAGCATTCATATAAACAAGTGTTTCTGGCCACCCGACAAAAACAAAGTTCTATATAATCACTCTTACTCTTTTAGCTCTACTTTTGGTCCCCACCACTCCTCCTGGATCATTAGCTGCAAGTCTTTAGCTGCTAAGAATTTAGCACTGTGTTCACCAGGTAGTTGGTAAGTTTATCTGTGTGTCATTTGGTGCTGTGTACAGTTTGACTTTAGTGCTTTTTTGTGAGAGTGAACCAAAACAGTAAAGTTTAAGGGGAATTGTAGAGTCAGGTGATCATTCTCTGTGGGTTTGTCGCTACGAGTGACCCCTTTCCCATTCGCAAATTAATTTGATCCATTGTTGATAAAAAATATTGATTATAGCAGCTTTAATGTTAAAGCACAGTTGTGTGCTTCACAAATAAGTACACAACTGTAAGTAAACAAAATAGTTTTAGGACATTTTATTTACTTTTGCTTTGTTTTCATTTCTACTGGCTTTGATTGTGTCTTAGTTTTCAATGTTTGGATCAATTTGATAGGTATCTTATGCTTTTTGGGCTTTTAAAAGACGGTTCCATAAACATGAACAGTTTGAAAGAGGTCTGAGATGGAATAACAAGGCATGAATCACAAAGTGTTTGTCAGTCATAAAAAAAGTCACTGGAGTATAAAATTTCATGAGGGGGATTAAATGATGCTTGAATTCATATTTTTTTTGTGGTGAAACTACTCGTTAGTTTATTTCTGACCATTTCCTTAGGTTCACCCACAAATTTCACACATCACAACCCTTTAAAAAAGTACTTCTAAGTCCTCTAAAACCTGGCAAACAAGAAAATGTAATTTCCTGTCAAATGCCCCAAGTCTGACTTCTATCTTTCCAATGACCCACTTGAGGCATCTTAACAGCAGCTATGGATAGAACAAGGCTTACCGTCAATCATCATGTAGATGAAAAATATGGGAAACTCGCACTCGATCCCATCAAAAAGCTGTAGAGAGACGGAGAGAGGAGGAATTACTGCTTTTCCATTTCAGAGAGAGGAGAAAGGCACAGGGACTTGAAAGCAGCGGATGGCTGAACTTTAGTAGCACTGAATATGGAACAGCATGGCACAGGGAAAATAGCAGACATGACATTGTGAATGAAAACTGACAGAACGGAGAGGAATAATGATAATGCTTCCTCTGAAGGTCATTTTCTTAAAGTCAGAGTTGTGCTGATTGGATATTTGAAGGTCTGAGATGTCAGAAAGTTTATGATACAACAACAAATACAAATACATGAGGCACATTGAGAGGAAAGTTAGCTCAGTGGACCACCACTATATGGTAACTGGTTGTGGCTCTGCACTTAAAGCATTTTAACAAAATATGTTAAGAGACTCACAAGTAGAATAAATAAAAACAAATTATGTAGAAAAACTGCAAAGAAAAACACACCTGTAGTTAATATTAAGTAGGCTAAATAGGCTTAATAATAATTTAGCTGTTGAATTCAGGCTCACAGGTTGATCTGCTTTGCTTTTACACCACATACAAACCACATCAGACCACCGCCAGACCAAGACCCTCCTTTTCAGGCAGATTCAGTCCAGATGTTAAGTCAGCTCATTGACAGCTTTAACACAAGGTTTGTTTGAACTGAACCAAACATGCCTTTGTAAGGTGTTGGGCCACCGTGAGCAACCAGAACAGCTTCAAAGCTCTTTGACAAAGATTCTCCATGAGTGTGTGGAACTCTAGTGGAGGGATCAACACCATTCTTCCAAAAAACATTCCTTCATTTGGTGATTTGACAATGCTCTAAAATCTCCATGGGTGTTCAAATGGATTGAGATCTGGTGACTGTCAAGACCATAACATATGATTCACATCATTTTCACACTCATCAATACATTCAGTGACCCCTCATGACCTGTATGGAAACATCTGCATATGTTATGTATCTCTCTGTGAATTAAACCTCTCCCTCATAAACACTTCATGTGTGTCATTGACATTGACTGCAACTGATTGACTGACTGATCAATCTGAAAGAGTAACTGATGTGTGTATACATGACTGTGAAAGTGCCAGCATGTGGCAGCAGCTGGAAAAATCTTCCAGAACAAACACTTGGATTGACATGAGCACCATCACTTGTTGGATTATTCACTGACTCTTACTCAGCCAGAAATCCTATTATGGATCACACACCAAACCGTCTTAAGTAATTTGGTGACACGTCACAAGTAGGGAGGACAGTCGAGTGAATCAAAGCCTTATTAATTCCAATAATTCAATTTCAGCTTGTTTGTGCTCGCCTAAAAAGGATCAACACAAACACAAAGTGAAAATGTTAGCACCTCTGTCCTTGCAGAATAATTATTCTGTTAGTCTCCAAGTGTATGTAAATCATCAAGGTCAGCATGTAAAAAGATCAAACAGCTGCACATTTATTAGCCTAAGATCCATTGTTACAAAATGTGTGTGTGTGTGTGTGTGTGTGTGTGTGTGTGTGTGTGTGGATTTTAGCCCATGTAACTATAAATGTCATTAGCCCTCACTATCTTTGTCCCTCATCTTTTTCAATAATCTCCACGCTGATGGAAGATGACAGAGATTACGTTCTAATGCAATAACAAATGGCTGTTAGAGCTGGCACACACACACACACACACACACACAAATACATACATACAGGAGCAGAATAACAATCACCAAGCAGTGACTCTACTGTCTGTGTTGAATGTGCTTCTTTAAATGTTTAATGCCTGCACTCTGTGATTATGCAGGTATGCATGGCTTCAAACTGTGTGTTTCAGCAGAGATAAGAAGCAACAGCAGCTATCAGGTAGTGAGAGGAGGATGAGAGAGAAAGTGTAAAATGGCAGGAAGGAAGGTGCATAAAGAGATACAGAAGCAGAGGAAGGTTTATTTAGAGGGAGGGAGCGAGTTTAAGAGAGAAAGGGAGAGCTGAGGCAGTCACCCAATGAGGCCTGTGCTTTTTGGCCCGTTGAGGCTGTAAACAGCCAGGGATCCCTGGTGTTTTGTGCTTGAGCAGCTCGACTGATTGGTAAAACTGTCTATCACACAGGCTGCTGCTCTCTGTCAATGGTAAACAGACATGGAGCACAGACGTCTGCCCTGCTGTGAATTCTCTCTTAAACACCAACAACAACTTCACTTGATGTCTTCTGCAGGGAGACCTAGTCTACCTGTGACTTCTTTTTCACCAGACAGAACTCATACTGTGTCAGACACTCCCCTGGCATTTCATTATTCGGTGTGCTGGCTTATCACTCAAAGGAGGTAACATTTTACTTATTCCTTCACGTTTATGATGTTATTCCCACATTGCACCTTTAAAACTTGTGAGTGCATCTTCACTATATTGAAAATTCAGCAGCTTCTTTTAATATTCATTACTAAGAAATAGTAATCTTGTGGTAAAATTTACTGCATTGTGTAATAAGTTACCAACTGGCACAGTTTCCTCTCATATAAATGGATTCTTTTCACTTGCAGTATTTGCTGATGCAGTGGCAAGTATATTACTGTTAGTAGATGGAAGGGAAATTGCAGCAGAAGCAATCATGAGTTTAAATTATGAAACTTAACTGGCATCAGTGTCTTTCTCAGTAAATTTTTCTGCCTACTGGTGGAACTGAGGGAAGGTTGGAGCCTGAAGGAACCAACGCATTAAATAATGTTTGACTAATGCTTAGCCTTAGAGTCTTTGTATTGTATTAGCTGCAAGATTAAAGAGAGCTAATTTCAAAGTATCAAGTGATTCAAAGTTGGTGTGCTCGCCCCCTTGTGTGCAAGGACTTGCAACATACCGAGCAAGGACTCAACTTCCGCTTTCAGTGCCTTTTCTTTGTTTTCAGCACCAAGGCTGCACCTGTCTCAAGTTTCTAACAATCCTGTAAATAACAGGACCATCAAATGCAATCTCATATTGTGAAAGGGATATTATCTCAAACATTTTTCACAGCCACATAGCAGCTGTGAGAGCTCTGAGCAGCAATCTGTCGAGTCCAGTTTAAGTACATGAAAACAGGTCACTGCTGGCCACAAGGCCTTCAAATCATGGCAGAACTCTAGCTATTTTAAAGACAAATATTTCAAGCTATGTGTATTGCAAATGATTTAGTGTTTTCCTTGTAAATGTCAATTAATTCCAGTTACCAGGAGTCTTTTAGAAATATCATTAATAAACTATATTTACTGTATAAGTTGGGAGATGAAGAAGAATACAGGACAGCCTGAATCAAGACCTCAAATTTTGTTTAAACAATTCAAATAGAGCTGGTGTTGCTTTCATGAGAAACAAGCAAGCCTTTACTCTAGGTGGGACTACAGTAAGTTGGTGATATTATCAAAGATGTGTCACAAACTTTGATGACTTCAACCCTTTAGTGACCTTATTTTGAAAGCATAGTGTCACATCTTTTAACTTTTTCACTATATTATGTATTCTTCCATGAGGAGACACTCCAGTACTGCATCGCGAATCTGCAGTTGTACACTTCACACTTAAATTCATGAGGCCTCAACGCCATTTGTGTGACATTGAGGTGTGAAAGATCCACAGAGGTTTTAAACACTCCCTGGCAGTCAGTAGAACTCATGAGACCTCTTGAGAGAGTTAAATGTTTCCACACCAAACAGAAACTCCAGCTGATCTCTGTCGTTCTCTCAATCTACTTCCCTGACCTCATACTCTGGGAGGTTAGTTCTGCAGCTAATGCAATGATTTATTTAGCATTAAGTGTCCAGCCTCTGATGCACCCATTGTACGCTCACTGAGCTGATTCTGAAGTTTATGCATATGTCATTTCACCAGTATCACAAGGGATTTACAAAAGGACATTGAATGCACAGTCATACACATACATACATACTGTATGCGTGAGCACACACATTGACAGGAACTCGCTCATGCAAACTAAAAGACATGAAGATTTGGGGTGAAATATCTGGAGGATTTAAACACTTGAAATGGGAGAGGCTAAGTCACAGGCAGATCTCTTAGTATTATCATAAAAGGATAATACCTTTACAGGCTTATACATTTCAAAAACTTTTTAAATGTCACATTCAGGCACTTTCAAGTTGAACTTTTTAGGTTTTATGTGTTGCCAACAGCATATAAGATGATAATAATATCATAGTAAGCATGTTAGCATGCTGATGTTAGCATTTAGCTCAAAGCACTGCTGTGCCCAAGTAAAGCCTCACAGAGCCACTACTGTGGCTGTAGATTCTTATACCCCATTTACACCTGGCATTAAAATGCGATCTCTATCTGGATAAGGAAAAACATATGTTGATGCAAGGTGTAAATGCACTCAGAACGCATTGTGATCAGAATGTGATGGATCAGTCAGGCCGCATTTGGAGGTAGTCTGGCTCGCATTGTGATCAGTCAAGTGTAAATCTGTACAGCATGACTACATTCATTAGAAAAAAATCAACCCAGTAAGTTGAAAGGTCACTGGCTCTGCCTCTTTCTGGCAGGTACAAGTAGTAGCAGCAGCTAGAAGTTATCCCTTCCAACAAGTGATTCAGAAATGAATGACTTCCACCCGAAGCAGACCCTGACCTGGGATGCATCATGTTTGTTGACAAGTCCGCAAGCTCTGCCTATCTAATTTGCATATCAAGATCCAAACACAACTTGGCACAGCTGTGATAATAAGAGTGCATTTTAATACCAGGTGTAAATGCAAAGACACATTGATTGGTCATTATCCAGATAATGTTTTCAGATACAAATCACATCTTAATACCAGGTGTTAATGGGGCGTTAGTCTTATTGCTTAAATAACAATACCATCAACATGTTTTGTGGTGAAAAGCTACTGAGAACATTTCTCTTCAAACTTGATCTGCTAAAAGAGTGTAAAATGTTCTAAGTAGGAGGGACTGCTTCTCTCTAGTGGAGTTCCCCAAGGCTCTGTCCCGGATCCTCCACTGTTATCTATACTCTGTGTTTTCTATCTATATGCCCCTTTTTGAGGTATATTATCCACAGAAGCACTATTTATTTCAACTGTTATGCTGATGACACCCAGCTGTGTGTCTCACTACAAATCCTTTTGGCACAAGCATTACCTTCATTTCAGCAGGTTTGTAGTAGCGGCGATTCTCGTCTTCATTTGGGGTGCGGTAGCCATCACGGAGGAAACGCTTGAAGCCGTATTTGCCCCGCAGCTTGCGGACAATCTTGTCCAGTGTCTGAGTGTAGAGGGCGTCATCGTCCACCGCAAATGCTGGATAGCTGATGGTTGGAAGCAAGGCAGCATCTGTGTTCTGCCAGAAAGAAAAGAACATTGTTAAGACAACTTTAAAGCATTGTCTACAAATCTACAGTTTTTTCCCATCGAAATAAACCACTGTTCCACAATGACTCATTTTTTATTTCATTTTTTTGGCACATGACTCACAACAAGCTACAGATTTAGCTAAAACAGCAGTTTTAGACAAACACAAATCTATATGAACAAACTTAAATTCCATTCATCAGGCTCATAAAATGTATCAAAATAATTGAGGAAATAGAATAAAAAACTAACCACAATCACTTATAGTTACTGCATTAGTCTAAAGTCTGGGTGGCTTATACTATTTAGCTCAGACATCTTTATGGTCTATAGGATCATTTAGCAGACAGGTATAGAGTGAAAAAGAGTGAAAGCTTGTGGTTATCAACCACACACAAAAGTACCCTTATTTAAAATCATGAACTGCCAGACTAAAATTCAATTGGAACAATCATTAGGAATGAATATTGTTTAACCATTACAACTGGGCATCTAAAACTCTCATTTCAATTTTGTTTGGTTTACTCTATTAAGCAATGGAAGTGAAAGCACTTAGGCCCAAGCTTCACTGCAAACAGCTGTACTACAGTATTTAAGGTTTATTAGACAGAGTAGCTTCCAAAATTATTATTATTATTATTATTATTATTATTATTATTATTATTATTATAACACATATTCTGTGTGTTCTCTATGCAATTAAGTTTCTAATAACTGCAGTCACATGCTTTTTGACAGCTATGAACAGGTATGTCAGCCAGCTACAGGACTAACCACTGTTAGGTTTTGTACTGCTGTAATATTTTAAAATCTTCACAGATCTCTGCAGCTCATAGAGGAGCCAACTGCTGCTCTGTCTTTTCCAATCCCTTCTTATTCTTTGACTACTTGTTAAAACTCCAATCTACATGCACCTCAGTAGGTGCAGCTGAAATGGGATACCAGCTTGCAGAACACATTTGGTGCAGATATTGAATGTGTCTAACACTGAATATTGAATTCCAATCTTTTGCCATAGTATAAGAGGTATTGATATTATATTGATATTTTGGTTATCTTGACATCATTGTGCAATTGTGTTGGTCTCCCACTCCCAACTGCAGTCCTTCCTTCTCCTTAACATCAATCTCATACGGCTATAATGCCTCTCTGTTCGTCTAATTACACTCATTTCCTCACAAGCTGATGGCGGCTATTCTGCCTGACACATTCAGCACATAGAGAGAGATGTGATCATTTAAGTGTCTGCAGGCGGTGGAGTGGAGAGAAGGGGAATGATTTTGCTCCTGCTTTTTCAAACAAACTACATACCATTTGTTTTTTTCGCCTCTTTTCACCCCCTCTTTTTTTAGCTTTACCTCCCTCCAGGTCTGCAGCCACTTCTCACTTTCCCTATGTCTTGTCAACATTAAACCGTCAATAACACAAGTATGGGCAGTGTAATGACTGCACCATGAGGGAAATCTATTGTTGAATTATAGATATCCACTGACTTATTGATGTGAGTGTGTGGTTTGTTTGATGTGTGCAATTAACCTTTTAAAATTTTTGGCTTATGTGTTGCAGGCTTCTATGTCAGTATTTGATAGGTTGAGATTATGCATGCAGCTTCTCGGTCCAGACTCAAGTATCTCATCAAATATTGGATAGATTGTCATGAAATTCCTGTTCCACAGAGGATGAAGCCAAATCACTTTGATGATCCCCTGACTTTTTCTTTAGCGCCATCATGAGATTCACATTTTTGTTTTTAGCAAAATATCTCAGTAACTATTGGATGGATTGCCATGAAATTTAGGACAGATATCCATGGTTCCCAGAGGATACTAACAGCTCTGTGAGGCTGTCCTTTAGGCACAGTGGTGCTTTGAGCTACATGCTAACATCTGTATGCTAACATACTCACAATGACAATGCTGGACTGTGGATGTTTCGCAGGGATAATGTATACCAAGCCTACCATCTTAGTTCAGCAGGTTTCAATGCTAACATATGCTTATTTGCGCTAAACACATAGAGCAGGTGAGGCTGATGGGAATGTTATTACTTCTGTGGGTATTTCGACATAATCCAAAATATCTGACAAATCTAAATTTTGACCTGATGATGGTGGAGTTGTTGCAATTCATCCTGAGGGGAACATGAATGTCTGTATAAAATTTCATGACAATTCATCCATTAGTTGTTGGATAATTCACTTAAAACCAACAAAACGTCAACCTCATGGTGGCACTGGAGGAAAAGTGTGGCAATCACGAAAGCCATTGGGATACATCTCTCAAAACCACAAATGACTGGACCAAATTTTGTGCCAATCCATCAAGACAATGTTGAGATATTTTTCCCTGGATAAGTGAAAAAACCAACCAGCTGGTGATGCTAGATGAAAAGTCAGTGAATCGCCAAAGTCAGTAGGGTTCATCCTCTGGGACCACAATTGTCTTTACAAAATTTCATGGCAAAATGTCCACATTTGCATATTTTGATGCTTTTTTCTGCTTTTCACACCTGTCTGTATAATTTCTACCAGCTCTCTCTGCTAGTGTGGCTATTAAAAATATTGTAGTAGTCATTCACAGGGTGATTTTGGCAGATACATAGATAGATGATGGATGGACTCACATGGGAGCGAGACTCTCGGGGCAGTAGGGAGCAGAGGGTTTGCCTGTTTCTGTTGTGGGCGTCCAGATCCACAAATATCACTGACCATGAACAGCCCTGCAGAGGAATACACAAATACAGACAGCAATGTAGTCACAGCTGAATACAGGCTAAAAGTAGAATGTTTTGCATGTGCATACCTGTAAACATGAAAAAGATTCACAACAAGTCAATCAGAAAATACATTTGATGCATAATGGCTGAAACAACATGAGGCCCACTTTAAAGCCTCCACCATCACACCTCTGCACATCAAAACACACTCTTTCCCTGTTAAACCAGGGTGATATTTTTGGGTTGCACATTTATTTGAAGTACAGTGTGGGAGTGCTTGAACAACAGAGAGTCAAGAGTCATCCTATCGCTTAAAAATCCCCACATACAAAAATGAAACGCTGCTAAGTCAATGCAGTCTGTCCATCCAGTGCACTCGGGAGAGGGGCCAGTTTATGCTTTTACTTAACGCAAGTGATCAAACCATTTTTGGTTTTAAAAAGCTGGTCCGTTCCACTTCATCCATCCATCAGCAGCACTGACATAAAACCAACTGAGTCACTCCTCAACCTGCTAAGCAGTTTCTAATGTAAGTCAAATGCATTATGTATGAATATTACCAGAGTCTATTTTTTATCCTTCCTAAAACAGGTCCAGCCAGGGCTTTTAGTCAAATCAGCGAGCTTTCCTGTAGCAATTTGCATAGTGCAGTGGATTGTGGGCCACCAATGTACGCAGCTGTGTGACAAGTCAGTGAAATGGCCCTCTCAGGGAAACCTTTTCCAGTGTTATAGCAGCAGAGTGTAAGAAAACTGAGCATGTCAGACGAGTCAATTAGCCTAGGATGTTGCTCTCTTGGCTATGGCTTCATTCAAAGGGCTAATATTTTCTTTTCAATAAAATGGAACAATCCAGTATATATATTTTTTAAGCCTTTTATAGTTCCACTCTGAAAAAAGCAGTTTCTTAGTTCATTTGTGCACTACCAACAAAAAAACTGACATTTTTAAAAAATCATGAGCCACTATCAATTGGCTGAGATGTTCTTTTTTTAGATCAATAAATTCTAGAAAAACTGTCATATCGAAACAACAAAAAATCATATATTATGCTGTGCAGTCTTTGTAGAATTAGATCAGACTAGTTCATCTGAGTTTTGGTGCAACAGCTCAACAGCCTTTTGGTCAATGGATCCTCTTCTTGTAGTTTTCTGCAAACCATCGCTGACTTGTGTTCAAACACAAGAAAACTGAGTCTTCCTATTCGCTTCAATCTGGACACACCCTCACCATCCAAGCCCACAGATCAGAGTGACGTGGACAATGTCCACTACTGTTTATTGCGCTTTAATTAGTCTATTCAGAATCATAATTACTAATATTAACCTGGATTTACCTGATTACTGACTGTCCAGAAAATTACACCGCTTATATACTGATCATTTTGTCAAAATACAATGGAACAACATGAGATTTATCACACTGACAAAATATTAAATGTAATTTTATGAGAATATTCAGTTTTGTTAAAGAGTTGTTACCAATACTAATTTTACCATTAATGGACATCTCAATATGTTGGTTGAGCTTTTTTTGAATTATTATTCGAAATCCTAACATCTCTCTGCAGTCGGCCCTCTTAAAATAATCTACATCCAAGAAAAAATGAATAAATTAAAATCTTATTACATTTGAAAACTTCACCATTAATAGGCCACGTGCCAAGAGGGATTTTTCTGCTGCTAGCCACCTGA
Source organism: Thunnus thynnus (assembly GCF_963924715.1). NCBI lineage: Eukaryota > Metazoa > Chordata > Actinopteri > Scombriformes > Scombridae > Thunnus > Thunnus thynnus. The sequence goes on along the minus strand of NC_089517.1, from coordinate 33,164,124 downwards.
AAAGGTTCTGAAAACCACAGTGCAGCCTGGGGATGTTTTGGGGGCAAGAGATGCTTTGTCAGGTTGAGTTAAGTATGAGTTAGAACTATGTTCTAAAAAGATATCACAACTCAAAATGTGCTCTACCAAACAGTAGAGACAACCATTAAAAGAGAACTATTACCTGCAGTCATTCATACCTATAGGCAAACAACTGCCAAAAAAAAAAAATCTGTAAAAATTTCAAATATAAATTTTTATACTTCTGCATACTATGCCACTTACGCCTTCCAGCTACTCTAGGGAGTTAGCGTGCTTCCCTTTGTTATGAAAATGTGACTTCATAATATGAGTCAATTACAGGCCACCATAATCTATACCAGAAAACCATCATTGTGACTGCTACCATTAGGGGGTGCAAATAAACACTGACAGAATGTAGATTGCACAATAACCCTTTCAAAGACCCTATAATGACACAGTATAAATCAACTTGACACCATTTTCTGCTCTGGTATGAAGTGCAAGAATTGAATTCAAAGATTTATGTCAGGATGAAGTAAACTCTATTCCATAAAAAAGAAAAGAAAAAAAACATTGCTGGTTTGAGTTGGGCAAGTGTCCACTCCACTACATCCCTGCTCTTGACTGGGTGTGAATTAGGTGACAGTCCCGAGATAGAAAGTGGAACCTGTTAGGATTTGATTGTCCAGCCGTGTGTACACAGCTCTGTGAATTTAATGACTAGCTTTAAAGTTGGAGGATCCTCCTCTCGGTGAGATCAATTTTATCTACCAAGTTCAATTTGTCACACCTAGAAGCTGCTATCTTTGCATTCACTCTGAGACTCACGGAAGAATCTAAAGTTTACGAAACTGAGGGCTGCCTGTCCATTCATATAGCACAAAGGCGAAAAGTGACACACACCCACAAGTGTCTGCAGCCAGAGCGAAATGTGATAGCGGAGTTCAGAGTGTACTGAATGTTCTGGTTAAAGGGGCTGGGGGAGTAACGTTTGGTGCTGGAAGGATGAGAGTCAGCTGGGAAATCAAGATTGATAGAGATCATTAATAAGCAACTGGATGGCTTGTAGCGCTTCCATTCCCACAGAGGAACAAGAGACTGAATGAGACACACACACACACATTTACAGAAGCCCCACACAGCATGGATCATAAAGCAGCCACCTCTATAAATTGATTCTTTCAACAAGCTGCGCTCAATGACAAAATCCATGTCTAGGCCCAGTTAAACCCCTCATTTTGCAGCTGATCAGAAGAGAAACACAAACAGTGACTTTAATATACACTCAGCTTTCATCCTAACAGCCCAATAAGAGGATCAGAAAAACACTCCAAGTTCAGATGCGTTGGATGTCGTGAGAAGCCATCACTGGCTAACACCCGGGTGGAGAAAAGAAGAAGAAATGATACTAAGGGAGAAGGCTCGCCACAGTAAGTGGATGGCTTCTTTTTCCAATCCATTAGCAGGTGTAATGAATGTCCCTGCTTTTCCTTTCCTGCACACAAGCAAGAAGGAAAAAAAGAGAAACATATCCACTAATGGACATTGTAAAGCAGACTGGGCGATTCAGAAGGAAACGGGGAACAAACATCAAGTGTGGCCATCGATCAAAGTGTGTAGGAGAACAAACAACCTGCTGAGCTGAACACAAACATACTAAATGAAGCTCCTCATGGTCAAACATGCACTCGGAGAAATATCCTGTCTTCGATGACAGCGGCACTAATTATACTGATAATATCTACTTGTTAAGACAGCCGTGGCTTTACATATATTCCTCCACTCAGGCTGCTAATTCTTTGCGCAGGACAGTGGCACTGCAAACATCAAGCACATCTCGCTGATGTATGGAGCTGTAACAGGCCCCTGAAGATCTGAATCACAAACTAGGCTGCCTATCTATAATGCGATATTGCGTCATACGACACGTTTAGACAAGAAAGAGATACATGTGCGTCTTGGGACTCATACGAGGGAGAGAAAACGTGATTCGGGTAAATTATTCAACGTACCTGGTTTCCAAACAGGTTGAATCCATTGATGGCCTCCAGAGCAGCTTTAGCCAGGCCCACAGAGCTGTGAAGATATGAAATACTGAGCATCACATAAACACACATAAAGCAGATTTCACTGACATTGATGCATAATAGGGTAAAGTGGTCCTGTGACGAAGGTGGTGATAGGAACCATGAGTGTCTTTCAATTTTCAGAGGCTAAAAAATTTTTTTTTTTAAAAATAAAAAAAACTGAGGCATTCAGAATCCCACTTGAATCTTAAATGGCTATCTGTTCGGATTCAATAAAGCTGAAGGCTCCTGAGAGTGTGGCCTACTGTAGATAATGGATCTCTTAAAAAAAACATCTACTGAATTTCACACTGGCTGGCTACTGTGATTGCAATGCAGACTAAACGTGAATCAATTTCACTGTCATTTTGTTTCCCTTTCTACCCTGCCAAGATTTCCCTAGAAAAGAAAAGGATGGGAGGGGGGGCGGGGAGAGACCAGGAAACTCTGTGATGAGTGGCTGTAGATCTGCTGACATATCAAAATGAGTTCAATACCATTAGTGAAGCCTGAATCGTTGCTTAAAATACAGAGGATGGCTGGATAATACAAAATAGAGGTGGAATAGAGCTCTGCTGAAACCAGTTCTGTATAACGATCACACACACACAAGAACAGCCAGTGGCGTTCAGCAAAGCTGTCAGCACCTCGCAGAGATAGAGGAGATATGACGCTTTGTGGGAAAACATGAGGTTAAAAAATATACACCAGGAAGCAGGGCCAAAACAGCATGATGATGATGAAATAGTTTCAGCTGACAGTTGGAAAACAAAGATTCATATGATGAAAGTCTTACTGTATACTATGTTTTCCTTTCCTAACAGTGAATGTGTTTATATAAAGTGTATTAGTATATTCCAGTTGAGGTCATATTGGGTTAATTGCTTTATATGCTTTATCATTACATTTAAGAAATATTCTTGCATGCTTGGGTTAAAGCATTTATGTTGCTCAAAACAAAAGTCAGCAAGTTTAAGGTAATCTACTGATATACAGCCAGTACATTCGTATGCTATGTGGACATCACTACCCACATGCTTGTGTACTTTTGGTCTTGGACTGGTTTTTGTGGGCTGGAAATACACTTTGGGAAATACACCTGGCTGAGTGTGAGGTGAGGAGATTGATAGCAGTCTCTCATGTCTGTACAGTAAGTATGAAGCTACAACCAGAAGCTGGTTAGCGTAGCTTAGCATAAAGACTGGAGATAGGGTGAAACAGCAAGCCTGGCTCTGTCCAAAGGTAATAAATTCTGCCTACCAGCACCTCTAAAGCTCACTAATTAACACAATGCATCTCGTTACTGCGCCCAGCTGAGAAATTGTGCCACACATGATACCCTGTAATACGACATCATGTTTTTACACTTCGATTTTCAGTGCGGATTAAACAAACAAGATAAAACATGTTCATTAGTGAGCTTTAAAGGTGCTGAAAAAAGGATTTTGTTGGCTTGAACAGAGCCAGGCTAACTGTTTTCTAACCAGCTTAGCTGGTTAATTGGCTCAAGCTTTATATTCACTGTACATGAGAATGCTATCAATCTTCTCATCTAACTCCCTGCAAGAAAATGAATATTTGTATTTCCCAAAAGGGAATTAATTTTTAATTAAGGAAACTGTTAACGCTACAATGTACAGTGATGATGTTTCAGACAACAGTGAACTCTAAACTTTGTGGCACTTTGGGATGACTTTGAACTCTGACAGGCCTTAACACTCAACATCAGTGATCTCTCTAATGCTCTCGTAGCTGAATAAGATCAAATCCCTGAAGCCAGATTCCAAAATCCTTCCCAGACAAGTGGAGGCTGTTATAGCAGCATATTAACTTTTATTTTTCTGGAATGAGATGTTCACAAATGGCATGTGGGTGTAATGTTCTGATGTCTGCATACTTTTGGCCATGTACAATAATATGATACAACAACATTAAGTATAAGACAACACATTCAAACACATTCAGAATCTGATGATGCCAATATTTGCTGCTGTAAAATAATTATTTGACTATCACGAACGATGTTGAATTTTCATGAACATATGAGCTTGTTCCAGGTTTTTCTACAGTATTTGTAAAAAAGAATAACATTTAACTCACCACAACTTGAGATATTTCAAGATTAGATACGCTACTTTAAATACAACAGCTATAGTCTAACCATTTGACTGGGCGTGATGACAAACATGAGGCAAAAGCAAATAAATGAATCATTTGATTTGATATAGACAAATGAACATTCTGCCAACATGAACACATCCTTTCCTGTTCATTTCCACTGAGCTTTTTTCTGCCCACTGGCACTCTGGTAGCAGAAATGACTACTCAATTTGATCATTTACACAGATCTTGTTTACATGGAACCGTTTTGAATCTGCCCCTGCCACAGTTCTCTATTTGCATACAGCATGTTAATTGGTGTTGCATAACCACATGTATAATGCTGGCTGGCTAATTGTGGAAATCCACACTATGGCCATGAGGGGAGGAAACGCAAGAAGCGTGAGGCACAGTGCCTCTTCACTCCACTGAATTTTTTTTTTTTTTTCCCCAATTAACGATTTTATTGGCATAACAAACTTTACAAACATACATGTGACAACTATCTGGTGATAGGACAACCAGCAGTATTAATGTTGGAGCTTGTAGTATCCCATTGAATTTTTTATCTTTTCTTGAGGATATCTTGGCAAGCTGCTGCCAATAGCCTTGGACTGTTGGAGAAAGAAAAAAACATGCTCACCCAGAGATAAGCAACGGCAGAAATTGAGGATCTTTATCGAGATACTGAGGGAAAAGAGGGAAGCCAGGTCGACCTTGGATGATAAATCAGTTAGGAGCACGTAACAAAAACTCAACATAATCTGAGCTCATTATGGAAAGTACTAGTGTTCTGACATGTGGTCCAAAATCCTTATCTTCATAACAGATATCTTGATAATAATAATCTTAATACTTCAGACTGTTGCTCCACTACATTTTTCCTTAATACATGCTATTAGTTAATTGACAGATGTTATGTATTTGCTACCGTTTGCTGATTTAACATTTTCCATCTGTGAATATGTTACACTGACATTAAATCCATCTCTTCTGATGAAAACACTTGAGATTTTTTTTTTTCTAATTGAAGACCACACCTCCCGTGATTTCTGCCGCTTCATGTTGAAAAGAGGTCATTTCTGCTTGTTCCTCTCATACTTGGCGTTGCCTTATTTGATTAAAGTAGAAAGAAGAATGATTCATAAGCAGTGACATGGATTTGAAATATAATGTTAGAAAAGAGTCACCAGGATAAACCAGAATGTTTCTTTTGCAAGATTAATATATTTATTTATTTGACCTTCATTTAACCAACATGGTCTCTTGAAATTGATGCCTCTATTTTGAGATCCTTAGCCAGAACAACAACAGAATCAACATAAGCAGATAGAAGAGAGATGAGGAAAAGAGGGGAGAAAAACATAAGCAAATCCAAACATTACCATAACTGCACTTGTTCATTTGAGTCTTTTAAATATCAATGACCTATTTTTAAAAAAATCTTTAAAAAGTAATCTTATTTTAAGAAAACGGAGCTGCGCACATGAAGACTCTTCTTGCCCTCAGAAGCGAGGAGTCCTGATGCATTTGATGTCAGCTTTGCAGTTGTGTAAAAAGTGAACTGAATTTATACTTTATAAAGGTGAAGATACTGTATCTTCCTGGAAAGTGACTTGAGCAAAAGCCAAGCCATTACAAAACTATAAAAGTCTTAAAGCATCTGATATAATGTGTACAAAGTAAATATAAGTAATAAGTCCTCTAACTTTATGGAAGTTCAGTACTAAATCGTTGGATTACCCCTTTAAATGTTTAAAAAATATATGATCCAATTTCACAGAAATAATTTCAAGGCACGCACCAGTTAGAAGACCAAATGAATGCTAATATTTAACAAATATTTCAGTCCTATAATCCTTATAATCATTTTAAAGCAGACATCCAAAAATAAAATGACTTTTACTTCAAAGCAGATTTACTACATGCTGTTATTGTCAATGATTACAGAAATATACGTTTTTAATGGTATGTAGGTCTGTGCTCTGCTGTTGTACAAGTAACTGTCTGACGTCAATAACCATTTAAACAAACACAACCAGTGTCCAGCCCTCTGCAGTGGTCCATAACAGAAGCCTGCTGAAAACATATTTGCCTCTCTGGTTTGCCAGAGAGGCAAATATGTCATCAATCATAACAGCTTTCAACCAGAGGAGGACAACACTATCACTGCATTCATCTCTCGCTTCTTCATACATTCTATGACTTTTCTATTTCTCCCTTTACGTTCATCTCACACCATTCCCTCCTTCAGCTGCTCCACTTTACTTTTATTACCGTATATATTTCTTCCTTCCATCCATCTCTCATTCTATTCATCCATTCTTTGTTGAAGGCATAACTAAATGAGACTGTCCTGAAAACATTTCTGTGAAAGTGGTCTTGAAGAATCAAGAAGATACTGTATAGTCAATCACCTAATCATGTAAATAAGGTTTATAATGTCTATCCAATGGATTTCCTTGATTTAATTACATAAGACATTGATTCACCCAACCTGACTCTTACAAATCCCAAATTAACACCTGACATCACTGACCATACTGACACTACATCAGGTTACAGAAACATTTCATAGTCGGCTGCTCTCTTGTTGCTTTTGGTCCTGATTGTTTATGCTCTGCTTTTGAACAAAGTTTCTTTCCGCCCCTCGTTATCACACACACCCACACACACTCTGCACCGGTGTGGGCAACAGAATCTGACAAAAACAGTGAAATTCACAGCATCACAGTGACTGGCGACAGCGTATAGAGCTCTGGGAATGCATTTTTGCTACAGTGTGCTCTTCCTGAGAAAATGAAACTTATCTCAGTCAAACACTCCTTATAGTTTTTCTGCCAACCATTGACATCAGTATACACGAGTGGATGGTAAACTACACTGATACAGCTGGCAACAGCGATACAGAGAATGTTGTTTAAGTGTAGTGGATGTTGTAGATACGCACCTCTATGACTAATGCAAGGAAAATAAGGGTGAAATCAGCAATGTGGTCCTTTAAGGAAACTGGATATCAGCATTAGGCAGTTTCACTTAGTATCAGCCTTTAAATACTCATGAGCACATTTATCTTTGCACATTTCTTGCGTGTTGCACAGCTTTCGACTGACCTGGAATGCAGCTCAGTGCTGCCGTTGTTGTATTTGCTGCCTCTCTCCCACATGCCGAAGTCAGGCACCCTGTAGGCTCTCTCCACACAGAACACCAGGTTCTGGATGAAGGAAACCTGCACACAGAAAACACACATCAAACACAGGAAGGCATGGGATTCTGGGAATAGATGGAACACAGATATCCACATACAAACACAGCATACCTACATATACAGACACACATGTGTAAACCCAGGACTGCAGGTACTTTTCTCTCAATCCATTTTAACATGTTTCCACACAGAGACTCCATCACATAGTACATAACGTAAGCTGCAGCTACACAGTCAAACACGTACACTGAAACATATGGTAATGAGTGACCTTTGATATTGATCTGGGGTGAGGTGCGTAATTCTCCCTCTCATTATAAAGGTTAGTAAAGTGGTCAAGAAAGCTGATTCCTCTTCAACGTTCAAGGTTAAACTCACCCCACAGTCATAGACAAGGTGTAATTAAATAGTGAAGAGTGGCAGTATGTGAAGCTATATTATACCTGCATTGCTTTAGACACATCACAACATCCATTTATAGCAAAAAAATTTTAATTATCAGTGCATCGCCCTTTCATCGCAGACTCTGAGAACTCATCAGCAGTGTCCTTGATTTCAGCACCAACCAAAACGGTGAGCTCATAATTTCAAAGTTGTAATTAGCAGAGTTAGGGAGTTTCTCATATCTATCATCTGGCCCACACCGGCTTTGGAGAAAGACGGTGTGTCTGAGAGACATGTCAAAATCAATAGACACATCCAGAAAAACCTAAGAGGGAGAGACATAAAATGTGGCATGACTTAAAGGCCTTGAATCATTAAAAAGACCTGAAAGTAGTAGTGCATGCGTGTGTGTGTGTGCTTGTATGTGTGTGTGTGTGTGTGTGTGTGTGTGTGTGCTTGACTGATGGGAGATTTAATCTGACATGACAAAGCTGGGGAGAGAAAGAGAGAGATGAGGGGGAGAAAGAGAGAGATAGAGAGAAGCAGATAGGACCTGTGTTGGATTTAAATAGGACAGACTGTGAAGGAGGGCAGGGAAAGAGGGAGCATAGCGAGGCTGAACAAGAGGAAGAAAAGGTGTTTGCTGGGTCTCTTATTTGGGTTTTTATGAGCGGAGTGATTAACGAGGGGAACTTTTTAGTATCTTAATGGCATCTTAATGAATGTTACTGCCCACCGGCCAAACGAGCCTCTCTGTCTCCCCACCGCTCGACGACTGTCCCTGCAAGTTCTGCTTTTTTTGTGAGGCGTGTACGAACACATTTACAGAGGCATACTACTGCTGCATTTACTCATGTACCAGCAGCACTGAGACAGCAAATAAATGCATACACCCGTGATACTTGAAAAAACACACACAGGCTAATGAGACGCTCCATTTCATGCTGCATGAAACTGAAAATGGCATCTTGAAGGAGGTCGATAGTGCATCTTCTCAGAGGACACTCAGTAGCCTTTCTATACCACCTCAAGGAAAAAAAAAAGAAAAAAAAGTACTGCAATGCAGCTTCCAGCTCAGTCAAGTAAACACCACTGGATATCACAAGCAGTGACAGCTAACAACAAACTAATAAACAACACCGTGATAATTTGATTAGTCCAAATGAAACAAATTTCAAATAGTGAGTGAGAACAGAAATCACAAGTCCTCTTGCTCACTGGATCTGATGTGTGTTAATACAAAGGATGGTGGTGGTGGTGGTGGTGGTGGTGGTGGTGGAGGTGGTGAAGACTGCTTCACGCAACCTAATAAGCAGTGTATAAACATGCAAATTAAGGCTGCTGCACAAACAGGACTGCCCTCATAAAAAAAAGTTACATTGTCAATTTGCTTGCCATCAGGAGTGAGAAATGGAGAAAAATGAGAGGTTATTAGGGAGCGTTTTCTGCAAACAAAGTGAAGTCTGTAAGCCCTAATTGGTTAGTGGGATAATTTTTTACCATGTCCTTACTTTCTTAAGAAAAATCCCATCTAGTAAACAAATGGACTCCTTTACCAGCGGCACAAACTCCACCGCTCTGTGGCGGTAAGTACAGCTGTGAATGAATAGACTATAAAAACTAACAGAATTAATGTTCAAACCGCTCCTGAGGGCCATATAATAAACAGTGCAGTGTGTAAACTTAACAGCCATGTTGCCTTGTTTTATTAAGGGCCGTACATGAGGGGAGACAAAAAAAAAATTACACCGAACTGATGCATCAAGCTCTCATTCAAGGTATCATTCAAAGCAACAGTGTTTTTAAAAATGGGTTGGTGTGCTGCCAAATAAGACACTTCAACTTAGATTCCTATGAGGACATTTAAACCTACACAATGAAATCATCGAAACGTTTCCCTGCTGAATGTCAATTGAGCGGCTCAGCAAAAATAGAAATGTGAGCCAAGCCATAAAAGTGAGATACTGTCCGCTGATCCTGTCGGCTGTAAGGTACCTGTTGGGGATTTAGGGTAACTCTAAGTGGTTTTAGAGGCCCTTAGGTCTTACTTGATAGATCCAGTGGGATCGTCACAAGCTAGCATCACATAATGTTAGATTTATGTATCTCATTAGGTCAGTTTGTTTAAAAATAAATTAAGTTTTACAATGACGCGTGTGTACATGCAGACTCACAAAGGGGAGAAAAACGTTTCTGCTGAATACAGTTTAGAGATGCTTCAAAAGTGGGCTATAACGATGTATATATGTTTTTGATTGACTGTCTCAAAGATGTATTCTGTCAATTCATGTAGGGAGCAAGATGAAAAGTCAGGGGATTCATCAAAGTTTTTACAGTTCAACAGGAGGACATCAGTGGACCATGAATGTCTGTATGTCGTTACCGAACTTCAGCTACATTACAGCTTACGTTACATAAAAAAGTGACCAAAACTTTGTCAAAAATTATGTCAATGGTTATTTTACATGGATTTTAAATGGTTTGTACTCGTTTTAAACATCTCTAATCATATGTATTTTGAAATATATCCAGCAAATTCAATATGGACAGTAAAGGAAAAGCAGTAAACTACAGGGGGACATGAGGAAATGTATTTTTGCTCAATGTAAAATGATTTTTATAAGTTGCTTTCAAATAGTCTGTGACCTAAGATGGAAACTGATTGCTGCAAGTGGATTGGCGAGAAAATATCAGGGCCAATAAATAGGACAGGGTGTAAATCCCCTGTGTCCAGGATCGATCACCTTGGCAGTCATTTTGGCGTCTTGTTTACCTCATCAGTGTTGTAAATGATCTGCAGACCAGAGCAGATCATCTCCACCAGGTACAGCAGAAACAGAGAAACAGCATCGATCTGCAGCAGTGACAGAGAGCGGGAGAAAGCAGATGAGATACCATTAAAAAAAATGACCGTCATTTGCACACTGTGTGATATTTCCAAATTTGTCAATACAGCTGCCTTTGATTTCCTGCATTTTGTAGAGAGTGAGACATAAGCTTTATATATGAAACTAGGCCTTTGGCATTGGACCTGGTATCATTAACACAATTCACTCCATGGTAAATGTTGGAAAAGAAATAACACAAAAGAATAAATGGATTTACACGAAGTATTTAACATCTTTACAGCTTTGATGATCTTTGCGTTTTCCTTTGTCAAGGGCAAGTAAGCTTGTGGTTTTATTTGATTTTCTATCTACCTCACTTTGATGTAGCGGCCACCCTTCGCTAGAAATGTAGTCTCCAGCCAAACGTTACACATTAAATTGACCTGTGTCAATAACATTGACAGAAGTACAAGTTGTTTTAGTGCCAATTTAATGCACATCCACCTCTTCCAACTGTACATGCATGGGAAGCAGACGGTTGTATTTTTCAACATTAAAGTCAAAATCTATCACTAAGAGATCGATTGACTAATTTGTTCATACCCATGTTCATTCATCTTTAACAAAGTCCTGACCGCTGCCAAAAAAAATTATGATAGTACCAGAGTGGAGTAAAAATGTTATAACTTTTAATGAAACCTCTGGACCATCTGGATATTACATTGAGGTGGACAGTTTGTAATGACTGTATCCAAAACACATACACACTTTTTGCATGAATTAAATATAAAATCTAGTTTTATTCCTTCATTTAAGGTTTAGTTAATTTCTCCGATTGTCTGCTTGCTGGCTGACCTGCAGGTGGTGGTAGTCGCCGTAGGTGTAGACCTCGTCACCGGTGTCCACGTTGAACAATGAGTGCAGACACTTGGAGGGGCTGGGATCCTGTTTAAACTGCTCCACCTGGTAGAAGGACACAAAGGGACACAGAGATTCAGTAAAAGATGAAAGAGAGATGTCGAGGGTTAGAGAGGAGTGGAGAAAAAGATACAGAAGGAAAGGAGGCCATTGGCTCTAGAAAATGATTTCATCATAAAAGATAGATTTTTACCGCAGTAGCAGCCTTGAAAACATTCAAAACATCAAACTCATAATTGGAAACTCTGTGTAATGAGTAAATGTATGGTAATGAACTTTCTTAATCTCTGCTAATGTCTCCATTAAATGCATTGTTATGTTGGATATTAAAGCTACCCCATCCCATCCTTTTGTTTACACCTCACCCATCAACATCTCAACTGACACTTCAACTCCATTTAACACTGGCATTTCAATGGACTCAATCAACTGCAACAGTGCTTAAAAATATCTGCCACTAAAACTGAATTGCATGCATCTGTTTGAACTGCCATTTCAGTTCTTGCACTTTTACTTACTCCATTACTCCTTTCAGCACTTTCACATCCACTGACACTTCAGCTTAGGCTTAGCACTTGTGTCTCAAATGCCATTTCAACTTCTTTCAGTGCCTCAACTTTAGCTAAAACTTCAATCCCTTTAAATGCTTCAATACATTTCGAATGCTTCAAAACACTAAACTTTTGTTTCCACTGCATTCTTTCCTCAGAAGTGGCACACATACATTTTCTTCAGAACATGCTGCCATTTCAAATTTGACTTAGGTCCATGCTAACTTTTAGCCCAGGTGCCCCCAGTGGAGATATATATTATATATATATATATATATATATATATATATATATATATACATACATATATATATATGCATACATACATATATAACTTCTAACCATGACATTGGTGCTATATTTAACTCCCTAAGATGCCGGACTGTATGAATCTATAAATGTTCCAGTGACATTAGTCTAAGAAAAGGGTCATATTTATGGCAAGAAAACTATACCATGGTTTACAACAAATATATATAAAAAAAACCTTGAACAACACATTAGTCGTGTTTTGTGTTCAGTGGTTTGTTGGTGGCTTTGTGTTTGCCGCATCGACTCGACTACACACCAAATCACAGCTGTGCCGCCAGCCCCGTCGCGCAGAGTTATAAATAATTGGCCCTTTGTCCCATTTTTACCTCGTTTATTTCTCATCGCTCCATCTCTCTCGCCGCTCTCTCCATCATTACGCCCCCCCTCACTGTTTCCATTTTTCTCTTTCTACCTCCCGCCCTCCCTCTCTCCTCCCCTCTCCCTCTCTTTTCCCAGTACTTTCTTTGATTCACTCCCCCTCTTGCTCTCCATGTCTTTATCTATTTCCTCAAACTCCCCCCATTTCCTCCTTTTTCTTTCCTCTGGCACACTACTGTTGCCCACCTTTATGTCCCTCTCTCACTCTCTCTCTCTCTCCTAGTCAGGTCATAGTGGAGACCTGCTGTCCCACTTTCACTTGAAACTGCTCTACTTCTTGTCATTCCACAGCGGCTAATACATGTGTGTGTGTGCGGATATGGATGTGTGTGTGGAGAGAGAGACCTCTGTCAGCAGCTAACAATAGATACTGCTGTTTATGTTTCTATAAAACCTACTTTTGTGTAGAGGTCTCTCTGAACCTCGTTCCAGCAGGGCCACAGTGTCAAGTGGCTCTACTCTTGGGATATTTTGAGAGGCCCCAGATCTTGCTTGTTTTAAGTGCTGCAATGCGCAAATATGAGCTTCAAATTAGCAAATCACTTCAGAGGCCGCTGCTCCATACAGTGCTAGTAAAATAGAATAAAAGTTCACCTTAATGCATTTATTTTTTATTGCCAACGCTTAACTCTTGTATTTCATCAACTCAATCACCATTCATTGTCATTCCTGGTTGCATAGGAAATACATTTGATTTTCCAAAACAGGGGATGGAGCACAGTGTACAGCAGTACTGTAGGTGAGCAAGTAGGCATCTAAAAACAAGATGTCAACACACAGTTTTACACTGAACATCTGCATTAATTGATTTTTTGGGCCACTTGGGGGGATTATAACAAGCTGTAAACACAACATTGACATTTTATCACCCTATAAAATCAGTGGCTTATTTGCACATTGAGCAGCAGGGAGCAACATTAGCATTCATCTGGAGTTGTATTTGTGTCCACCTGATGAATGCAAGTCCAATATTCACCCTCCTTTCAGGATTTGGTCTCCACCTACTCCTGAGGGAAATATCTGGCTGTTCAGCTGCTAAATGCTCCACCCGTTCACCAGCTAGTTGCTAATTTTGTCTGCCTGCTGTTTGGTGGTGGGCAGGTAGTGTATAGTGTCTTTTTAGCGACTTTTTACCAAAAACAACCACCCGCTGAGGCCAAACAAAATACAATGAGAGTGGTGAAAGTGAGCCAGAAGTTGCAGGTCATAAAACTAAAGCAATGAGTTAAAATACACTAAAACAGAGTTGTTGCCACTACAGGCAACATCTTTCAGCAACTTTGAGTCTCCAGAAGCCAATGGTAGTTGAAATTATGTTAAAACAGCAAAGATGGAGGAGTTGTTGTGGGAGACGTGTAGGAAAGCAAAAGTTATAAAATCTGCCAGTAAGAGGGTGATAGTTGTACGTTCATTACCACACTGGCCCAAAGGTAAGACAAGCTTTCATTCTGGAAATTACATTTGAAAAAGCTGTAGAAATTTTACTTATAACAGGCATTTTCTTAGAATAAACTAGCATGGCTCTTGTGTTGAACTTATTATTTTAAGAGGTGTTACATTGTGTTTTGTTCATAGCCTTCATGTTACCTGGCTCGCCATTTTCTATCTGCCTGTCTAGCAATTCTGCCTCTTAAATATCATATGTACATCTTACTTGCATTAGTAAATATATGTTTTGAGAAATGCTGCCTGGATCACATTTTCATCAGCATGACAAGGATACATTATAATTGTTACTTTTCCCTCCAGTAATTGCTCCCATCAGTAAAAGCATGAGTAACATTTTTATGGTTATGTTTAGGAATCTCAAAGCGCTCGGTTAAGGTCAGGGAAAATCAACAGTGACAGATGGAACGAGTTGAGTTTTTCAATATTTATCCAAAAATTTGAATCTTTCCCCTAACCCTGACCAAGTGTGACCAACAGTATGTGGGACGCAGGATGTCTCTGTTGTCCAAGTCATGTGCTTTTGGCTGCCTGAAAACTTGCAGTATTATACATTTTCATCCTGTGGCTCAACACTATAGGCACAGGTTAACTAACCACCAACTGACAAAGTGACTTTTACTATTTATTCGTCATAAAACAAACCTTTTCACTTTAAAAATTAAATAATCCCAAAGGAAAGCTGCTTCCTTATACTATACTATGCTATAGACAGACAATGGGGGCAAGCTGCTGTGATATTTGCCCAGCAGTGGCCCCATGTCACATCTCCATTAAAAACGCCATGTTCTCTGTAAGTGTTGGAGACGGGGCCGTAACGAACGCTGCTCTGTGTAATTAACTGTGTAAACGCAGCTTTGTAATTAAGACACAGGAAAGCTCTCCCCTAAATTAGGTCGTCAAGGTCAAGGCGAGATGAAACAGAATGGCTTTCAAAAAGGTACACACTGTACACATGCACATGCACAGTGACACAGTAGATTGCTCTTTTAAAAAATGTAGTTCATGTGGGACAAAAAGACCGCATACAAAGGACATATCTGGCTCCGCTATGGGTGTATAAAATGGTGTGTTTTCATTCACGGCCTACTCATGCACACGCATCAGATTTCTGGCAAACGTGGCGTGAAATTCCCCCTTCGGAGCAAAAGTCTTTAGCAATTAACAGATTGCCGGTTATTAAGCTCTCAGGACTAAAGCAACCGGCTCCTATTGTCACTTGTTATGATATGAAAGAGGAACCAGATGTGTCCAGTGCTCCAGCTTTGAGAGGCTTTGATGAATAGCAGCTCAGGAGTACACCTTTGATCTGTAATACAGTGTGTAATTGCAGTGTGCTTTTATGCAAACACCCAGTGTGAAAGCAGGAGCTGAGTGGGGGCTGACTGAAAACTCACCTTATCAGCCTGTCTCATGTAGCAGTAGAGGATCCCTCTCATGCACTTGATAGCTGAATGCTCCAGTTCATGGGTCCGCCCCATATCATCATCGATGCGTCTGCACAGCAGGGGAAAGACAGGAAACACATGAGGGACAGACTAACAGTTAGTGGATGAAGAAACTCGGGTGATTTTACAAGATAACTATTAATTGTTCGAGTCTTATTGTTGTAGTTTGTGGTTATATGAACCCAGTAAACTTACAGCTGAGATCTAAAAACATTACAACATCAAAGTCTGTTGAGAGGTTTTGACAGACTGCAGACAAGCCGGCAGTTTAGCCAGATGATCTACACGACTTTTCTGGAGAAACGAAAGTGAGCACTCCAAAAATGTTGGTAATCCTGTAATAATGAATTCATTATTCAATAAATTAGTAATTCCACAGGAAAAACGTGTGTACGCACAGCTAAAGCAAGTATGGTAATTCAAAGTTAAACCAGGAAGTCGGTATGTAAACTGAGGTGGATGTTTACACAGACAGCTGGAGTAATAATTTGCCTTTATTTTGTCTTTCCAATATCTTGTGGGGGGGGGGGGGGGGGTTAAAACCTGTATAATCATTTGAGATCATTTCAGCAATGTCCAGCAGTCAACTTAGTGATTGACTGTTATCTTTACGGATATGAATGATGACCAAAACTATAAAATTAAGGTCCAAGTTGTATTAAAATGTCATTTTTATTGGGGCTGCAACTAACAATTATTTTCATTATTGATTAATCTGTGGAGTATTTTCTAATTGATTATTTCTTTGGTCTATAAAATGTCAGAAAATTGTGAAAAATGTCGATGGCCGTTTCCTAAAGCCCAAGATATGACCTAAAGTGTCTTGCTTTGTCCCGACCAACAGTCCACAACCCAAAGACATTCAGTTTACCATCACAGAAGACTAAAGCAACCAGCAAATATTCACATTTAAGAAGCTGGAACAAGAAAATTTCGCATTTTTTCTTACTTACTTCTTACTTACTTCTTATCATTTTAAGTCAGTGCACCATAAGAGTCAATTCAAGCCAAACTTTATTTTGATAGTGCATCACATATATAAACTTCACAAAAAAAACATACAAAAGCACCACAGCTATTAATATCACAAAAACAAAAAAAATCCTCTGAGCAGGTCAGCTTTTGACAACACAGGTCTGTATGCAGATGGGTATTGCAATAGTATTAGAGTGCTCAAACAAACTCTAATGTGTTTGACCATTTGCGTTTGCTTTCTTTAGGCTGGTGTAAAAGCTGTCAATTGACATGTGGTGCGGACCAAACAACACCACCAAGACCATTTGAAAAAGTGGGTCTCTACCTGTTCGTCATCATTTATCACATAATTTAAGGTCCAGTTGCAGTCTTGACTAATAATGCTTATACACACACATTATTTCTTTTTAGGATTTTTGTGTCCACCAGACAAAAAACGCAAAAGGCACAATAAAGTGTGGAATGACTGGAATTTCTCTTTGGAATTTGATTTTGTCTTTAACAGCATACTGTCAGTAATTCACCTAAGATTAGTAAACAGTATGTCCAGTTTAAAGCTGCAGTATGGGACTTTTGTCTCCCCCCTCTGGTGGTGAGAGTAAAGGTGGGTGCTCGACTGTGAATGCCTGAGTACAAAGACGTTACTAGGAGGAGGGAAGGACATTTCTCTTCATTTGATAACGTTAAAAGTCAAGTTAGACTTTTCTGTCAGCCTCCCGACTTAAAAAAGACGAGAGAAAAGGAGAGAGGGAGAGCAGCTATGGTCGAGTGAGCTACAGAGTGAATGAAGAGAGGGAGTGTTGGTAGCATGAAAGCAGGTGATCTCAGATCACAGCGGTTACATTCTAAATCATAAACACACCCACACCCCCACACACCTCCACTCATCCCTGCAGCGGTGCGCCACAACGCCTGATTTGGTCTGAATACGCAATGACACAGGCATGCAGCACGCTCTCATGCACACCCCAAATGACAGGCACACAGAGAGGGCTGGTAAAAACAGATATGTTTTGACAGTCCACCGGCCAAAAAATATATTTTTTGAGGCCAACTGGGATTTGTCCCAGTATGCCCGATGGCCAGTACATACTGGCTGTAACCTACTGTTGCGGCTGTAGAACGGTGGATAAATTGTTTTGAGCATCACACAACCCCCCGAAATGACTTGATTCATTATCAGAATATGATCCATTCAGTCCGATAACATTTGAAAAGTCTAGAAGAGCCACATGATTAACAGTCAAATGGCCAGTGTGCGAGTGTCGCCCCCAACATGAGATTTAAAAAGTCTGTATACTGAGAAATACAGAGATATATCTGGCAGTGAGAGGCTTAATCAGCATTGTTTGAACTCGTTTGGCAAGGGCTTGAATGTAACGGACATTCATTTTTATGCAAAAGTTCCGCACTGCAGGTTTAATAGAATCAATTTTGATATAATTTGTGCAATAATAAGTATGGCAGCTTCTTACTTCTCCAATGTGAATCCAGTCTGTGTTTGCGTTCATTACTCTCCATAAATGTCTAAGAAATCCATTTCCAGGCTTTAAAATTTGTGGGACTATACAGTCTAGCAATAATTCACTTGGGCCCATTTAAGCATTTAAGGCTTGACCAGAGAAGTTGCTGTGTACAGTCCTTCTTAAGAAAGTGGTCTTTGTAAGATGCCACTCAGAAGTCAATCAATTCTGGTTGCAGTGACCACAGTGGCAGTCAGCACATTCCTGGCAGGGCTGGCAGATTTCAGATACACATGACAAAGGTCATGCTAATAACGACTTTGGGTATTGACAGGGGAAAGCCGAGCTGCTGAGGTGAAACTTGTTTAAATTTCAGTGGTACACGGTGCATTAATCACACGTGACCCTTCACATGAAAACCAAATGCAGTTAGAGGATGAAGCAGGCAGCTTTTCATCTTCCAAAATCCTGTTTCAAAGTATGGATCACTCATTACCACACTACAAGTACTGTACATGTAATATGCATGTGATGATCCAAGCTGCAGTGACATACACTGTAATTACAACTAGTCAAGCAAATATAAAGGGCGTCATAAAGATTAGACAAGTACAAGAAAATATTAGAAACTTATCTTAGTATTGGAAGCTGACGACTGACTCCCTATTTATTCATAACAAATCAAATTGAACCAAGTAAAGAATAAAAAGTGAGTGGGCAAATGTGGCCGAAAAAAACCATATCATATCTTTTTAGAATAGGTGTTTGTGGTGAATTCAATTGCCAGTTTAGTCACTGATTCTCTCTCTCTCTCTCTCTCTCTTACACACACACACACACAGCAGCTGGGCGAGAAGTAAGTAATGGCACTAGCCAAGCCTGTCAGATGAGAATCATCTTAATTAAATCCCAGTGACAATTCTAATAGGAGGCAGCCATGACTGATGACAGGGATCTGCCGCTGGTCACATCACTGCAGTACACTCTATTTTTACCCCTCTCTTTCCCTCTGTCTTCCCCCTTCCATCTCGTTTTTTCAGTCAGTCTTTCTCTCCATCTCCCATTTCTTCTCGCTCTCTGTTATCCCTCCATTCCCTTCATCTCTCCCTCTGCTCACCTCACTTACTCTCTGCTCCTACCTTCCGTTTCAGTCTTTCTATCTTCCATTTTTTCTCTCCGTCTCCATCCTCCTAATTGTTCTCTCTCTTTCTGACCACATCTTTATCTCTCTCTTGTCCTCCCCCCTCTCTCTCTGGCCTATTACAAGTTTGTTTTGTGGAAGTGTTCTTTTCCCCGGAAACTAATCACTGAGAAATGCAGGCATCAAGAGCAGGGACAGTTGATAAAGGAGTTTGGGGCCTTTAGATGGTTCTCAGTGAAATTCTTGAAGTGTTCTCCTTGAAGTAATAACCCCAATGTGTTTAAAAAGCAAAGCCTTCAAATTACAGAGAGAGATTGAAGATCAGGGTCAGTAAGCATGAAACAGAAAAGAGTAGAACAAAACTGTCAAGTCAAAGAAGAAGGGATAAAGGGGTGCAGAAAACTGTGTGGACCAAAAGTTGATTGGTTTGTTCTACACATAATACTCTAAAAAACACAATAGACTATTAATCCATCCATTTTACATCATGTTTGCTGTGGTGCTACACATTCAAGCCTTAATGCACAGTTGTTGTTTTTTTTACCATGTTCAGCTTAGTTTAATGGGTTAGCATGCTAACATTTGATAATAAGCACTAAACACAAAGTATAGCTGAGGCTGATTGTAATAATAATAATAATAATAACTTTATTTGTGTAGCTGATGGGAGTGTCATTAGTTCTTCATGTGTAAATCAAAGTATTACTAACTATTATTAATTAAAACCATATCTGCAGGAGGAAGTGTATCTGAACAATGTGTGTACAGTATCCTTCTGTTGTACTTGAACTACACGAGCACTTCATTCAACAGTCAGCCAAGCAAGAAGGCTAAATTCCAATTAACCTGTGATAATTAACACAAATGAAGTGACAGTTACATGTACAATCAATTTTGCACAAATGAAACAGGTCCTGCATGGTTTATCAGTATCTGTGCATGTGTGTGTACTGTGTATGTGGCGTACTAACCGGTAGGCTAAGGCCAGGGCCCAGGCACCAGCAGCACAGTACAGGGAGTCCCGGACCTTGGCCTCCTTGCAGTCGGAGCATGTCTTGACTGGAAAAAGCCCTGTGGTGGGACTCTGGTAGTTCAGAATGGTTGTCTTGACTAGAAAGAGAGACAGAAAGAGAGAGAGTTGTCCAGTTTGTCATATGGATAATTCAACTTGAATTGGAAACAGGTCACCCAACAACTTGAAGTAGTTTTTATCTTGTTTGATTATTTGCTGTACATAATATGCTTTACTGTAAAAACTGATGCCTTGTAAGGTGTCTTTTCATAACATGATGGATGAGCCATGCTTGTATGTAAGCAGCAAAACTCCCTTTAATATTCCACCTGACACGACACAACAAAATAGCTTAATCAACCAGGGGAAATTGTGTTTGGAGTTTGTTTAAATTAAAAATGTCTCAACAGCTCTGATGGACAACAGGACCCCTAATAACAGCTGCTGTATTATTTCAAATGATTTAAGAGTCGCTATTAACTCTGAATCGGTGTGCAATATCTTTTTTTATCCATCTAAAAAAGTACAGAAGGTGAATCACATTTCAATCTATACTTCTATACTAAGTAATTACATACAGTACATGACAGGTGTCACAAAGGACAAAAACACCTACACACATTACATGACCTCAGCTTGTCTATTTTTACCCCTACACAGAGGTGATACACTTTCTAAAGCAGCATCACTCCATGCACAGCTACAACAGTCTCTACCAGATGCTTTTTTGATCCAGTTTTGATCCAGATGCTTATGTACCAGAGCCACAGCGGACCCATCTCATTTCATTTTGCTGGGTACAAAAGCAATGACATAGCAAGTCAGGAGTCATGCAGCATTTGACTACGAGCATGTACTTTCTCTGGCCTTGTTTCTCCAGGCTAGTCTGCATTTGTGAAGTGTGGAAATATAATATGTATCCAGCTCCTCAGGCAGGGTTACAACTCTCTTCTACTGCTGGCACTGCCTGACCTGTGACCTTCCTCAGGCTGTGCAGCTGTTGCCACTGCCTTTTCCCAGATGCATATTCAGCCTGAAATTAATTACATTTAATCAAAACAAATGATGTAAAGTTCAATTTAGAAAAAGGTTGGGTTAAGAAATTTTGCAGACAATTTTTCTTCTCTGATGAAAGTAAGCAAAAGTTAATGTTGTAAAGCTGCTTAGAGCAGAGCTCTTTCAGTTTGTGTTTGGTAGACAACTACAGTGTACACTGTGAGAGGGTGGAACAGATGGATGCATATTCAAGTCGAGTGTGAACACATGACATTGAAAGTGTGAATGGCAACAACAGTTTTAGTGAAGAAAAGCAATAATTCCTGGTGGAATATCACTTGGACTCATGGTGTCATTGTTTGGCTTTGAAACACATGAACTGCTAAAGAAGTCAACACGACTCAGTTGATGTTCATGTCAGTGGGGTTTTTTTTGCACAAGACAGAGTTGCGCAAGCTGATTTGTTCTATGTGATGTGCACATACTCCACCAACACCTACAGACTTGACTTAGACTCACATGAGATAATGGCATCATTCTTTTTTATTCTTGTGTAAACAATTTCTTTAACACTCCAGTTCAATGTGGTGAGTTTAGGTATCTAGGAAGAAGACTGTCCTTCAACTGGAATGTATTTACAGTAATGTATATCTATATCTATCTATCTATATATATATCTGAAGTATCTTTGAGCACTGAATCCATTGTAGCTCAGAGAGTTGCTGACATTCTTACATATATCTAAAACAGCTAGAAAATACCAGACCGTATGACCTGCCGTGTTTCTTAACTTCTGCACCAGTGTCATAGTAGAAATGAAGAAGTCACCCAAGGAAACTTCCTCTTGTGTTGCATGTTTGTGCCTCAGACTTTAACTGTAACACATCTTGTCACTTGAAAGTTGCCTGGAGTAAAAACTATGCATGCCAATGCCTTGTTAATGTGAAATAATACTAATACTGATACTTGACTAACACTTGTGTAAATATTATTTGCAGTATGTACATTTACTCTTTAAAGCTTTTTAATAATTTAGCTGTAATCATTTAAATATTTAATAAACACACTTTCTCTCCTCCTTTTATTTCCATGATGCATCACCCATACTCAACATGAAAAAATAATTAAATGTCTAACACTTGAAGGTTGGTTTTGAATTTAATAGTTAACAATTGTAAAACAACACAACTTTTACTAGAAACTGCTTAATAAAAAGCATGTTTTCTGATGAAAATAGTGGAGGCCCAGTACTGGGTTGGTGTTTTTTAGATGTCTAGTTTATACACTGTATAACTGTAGTTTTAACAGTGTTTACCAAGACCTCTAAAATAAGTTTTCAACTAAATGTAGCCCATTATAACCCAGATATAGACATCTTTTGACTTCAAATCACCAAGTTAATGCTTACTAGGATGTAGTTGCAACAGCAAAAAAAAAAAAAAAGAATCCCTAATGTATAGTGCCAGAATCAAGTAGTGTAAAGGGAAAGTACCAAACTCTGTTAATAATTTTGGTGTCGCCACAGTGACTGGGAAGCTCTACAGTAGGTAATGACCAAGGTCATTTCTTTGGAAATAACATTTTTCAGCTGGGGGCATGACTGTGAATGTCTGACTGCACTAAATGGACAAGCGAAGACAAACTAAGATGGTCCAAGTTCACCAAAGTTCATGCTCAGCATTAGTTACTGAGGACAGAACAACGGATGAAAGCTCTTAATACGAACAGACCGTAACCCTCCAATAATATATGCTGAAATATTACATACTCAAACAGAAGGCCTCCGGGAAAGTAATTTATCTGTTACACACACACACACACACACACACACACCGTCTCCTGCAGAGGTCCCCTCACTGATGACTAATCTGTCTGGAGGGATCACTTCATTTTTCATCAGCACATTATGCCGGTGCAAATGAAGGGGACATCCATTCTGCACTGTCGTTTGTTACAGAGCAAAAGAGAGATGGAGAGAAAGAGAATGACAGAAAGACAGACGGAAGGAAGGAGACAGAGATGAAGGAAAGAGATATGGAGAGGATGTGAGTGTGGAGGAGGGAAAAAAAGAGAATGTATGTGTAACTGTGAAAAAAACAGTGAGCCTAATGGGTACTGGGAGAGAGAGACAGGAGGGTGGGAATGTCTCTCTGTGTTTGTGTGTGTGTGCCGGTCAACTGAAGACGACAGTCGCATTGGCAGTGAGATAACGAGGTTGATGAGGGAATTAGACAGAATATTAATGAACCTCTAAGGTAGTCCACCTCCAAGTATCATGAAAATGAAGTTCAGACTCACATGCACACATGTAATCACACATTTGTATTATTTCCAGTCTAAGGACATTCTACTAACTCATATTGCATAGTCTCATTTGTAAAGTTGAACCCTGACTATGAAGTGTCCTACATACAAAAACAAATACCCTTGGATGAAGGATTTACTCATTTTTGTGCCCTTGTAATGACGCACGGTTTCAACATAGAGTAAATTATGACATACTGTACACACACAGAGAGGCAGAGCAATCCCCTCCTGGTTCATCCGGACTGCTTTCATATGTTAACCAGTAATAGGACAGTGCCTTTGGGTATAGGCTAATTTTGACTGCAGCTACATTAGCAGTATAATGTGAAAGGCTGTAAGATTTATTGGTCATCACACTCACCAGAAACCACTGTATCACACACTGGTGCTGTCTGACTTTTTAACCACAAATATATTAAGAAAATGTGGTCCATAAATTAATTAACCTGCTCTAGAAAGCTCAATCTTTCACAATAGTGAGTAATACACAAAAATGTGGGACTGTTTTTAATTTCAAGCTGTATGCTTCATTCATCAAGGGGTTCACTTGTACTGTAATGTTTTTTTGGAACATACCACTTAACTCAAAATACAGATCTTTAAGTTTGCAAGCAGCAACTGTGAATATCAGCTAAGCTGTATATTGATATTAGAACAGGCCTTTAAGGAAAACAATATCCTAAAGTATAAGAAGTACACGTGCGTTCATAGGTCTCACAAAAGATAGTCATCATTATGGTAACTAGATGTACAAGAATACAAAGTGAAAAATTATAAAATTACAAAATTAATTTACTTATATCATGCTTTGTCTAAGAGTGAATCAAATTCAGTCTAATGATTTTACAAGTAATGCTATTATTTGAAATATCAGCATTTTAGAGTAACTATAAAACTGTACAGAAATATACACATTAGAGATATAATGTAGCCTTGGGAAAGATGAATATGTTATCCAATGTTTCATTTTCTCAGTAAGACTATTTCTCATCTACTGTAACTGAAGTTAGTATGATATAGTACTTTATTTCTCTGAAGCTCACAGGTTAAAAGATCTGTATTTATAATGTGTCAACTCAAAAATTGTATTTCACACACACACACACACACACACACACACACACACACATACAGAAACAGGATAAAATGAGTTGAGGGGCTCTGATAACCCTCAATTTGGAACTGTACACAGGACTCAAAGTTTTATCTTCTGCGAAACAGTGCTGTGAAAGTCATCATTAGACACAGAACATAAATGATGAGAGTGCTGAACATTATTCATTCTCAGACTGAAAGTTTCTCTGGATGCAAATCAACTGTTGTTGGGAGTTTTCTGTCTAGCCATCCATCAAGCTAATGTGCCACTAAATCAGCAGCTAATGTCTCAGACGCACACAGTCTGCTCTTTTACAATGGGCCATTTCACTGCATCGACAGGGTGGAGAAAATGAGAGAAGATGATGACAAAGAAAAAAAAACACAGAGAGATAGATTGAAGAAAGAAAAAAAAATAAGAGAGGAAGGACAGAAAGAAAAAGATGGTATCTGTGCAGTCTCAAGGCAGCTTGCGACGGGAGAGAATGGAAATACACAAACTGTGATATTCATTGTGCATACCATCAACAATAACTTCTGTCTACTCCTGCTGAGGCTGTCATAATGTTTCCTGCAATATAACATCTGTGACGTGAGTTGCTGTTGAATGAAAAACAAATGCAATGGCAAAACCCCACATGATTCAAAATAGAAAAATGCTGACAAAGCTTTGATTTTTAAATATATTTCAGTGTTGTTTTTATAAAGGAATAGTTCATCGTTTTGGGAAATATGTTTATTTGCTTTCTTTTTAAGAATGAGATGAGAGGAGATGATCAATAGCAATCTCATGTGATGTCCAGAGATGATGTTTGGCTTAGCTTTAAGACTGAAGACAGGTATGATGACTGATGTACTACAGACCTCAACTCACCCACTCCATGGCTACAGTGGTGAGTGACTACTTGTCAGAGGCAAGTGCAACATGAAATGCCAGTGCAAGGACATTCAATTAATAATGAAGGTCCATGTCGTTGACACACATTCACCCCCAGCTCTAGGATTAAAAGCATGCCTAGACTTTAGACTCATTAATGTCTGGAACATCTGAGGTACCAATCATGGATAAGTTTGTAGATGTCTTCACAGGAATAGAATTGTTTCCTGGTGAGCACACAATTCACATTGACCCCAACGCAATACCTGTGTTCCACCTGCCTAGGGGTGTTCCCATCGCCCTGAGTGACCACCTCAAAGACGTGCTACAGAACATGGAAAAACAATAGATCACTGTGAAAGACACTGAACCAACTGAATGGGTCGATTTGATGGTAGCAGCAGAAAAGCCATGCACAGGCAAGCTGAGAGTGTGTCTCGACCCCAAAGATTTGAACAAGGCTATCAAATGACTGCACTACCCTTTACCTACCCTCAGCGATATCACATTCAAGTTGGCAAGAGCTTGCTGCTTCAGCGTCATGGATACCAGGTCGCCTGACCTGGCATCCATGACGCTGAAGCTGGGCTATAAAGCTCACAGAGGAGTCAGCCAAGTTGATCACATTCAACACTGTATTTGGAGAGTACTGATTCCTCTGCCTAACTTTTGGATTGATATCTGCCCAAGATGAGTTTCAACAGAAAGTCGATGAGAATTATGAAGGTCCACAGTGAGTCACGGCGATAGTCGACAATGTCCTAATCTACGGCAGAAGCAAAGAAGAGCACAACAAAAACGTCTGTGCCATGCTGCAGCGCTCCAGAGAGTGAAGAGTGAAGATCAAACAAGAGAAGAGCATGATCTGTGCCACCAAGGTCAGCTACTTTGGGCACCGTACTATCAAGGACGGAATCAAGCCCCGTCCAGCCAAGATTGCAGCTGTGAGAGACATGAAGCAAAAGACAAAGACAAAGGTGGGCTGGAAACAATCCTTGCCATGGTTAACTACTTGTCGAAGTTTCCCCCTCGGTCCCCAGACATTGACGCACCCATGCGTCACCGGTGAAAAGTCCAGTGAATTCATATGGGATGCATAGCATGATGAAGCATTCAAAAAAATGAGAGAGCTAATTACATGAGAGCCAGGTCCAGTCGAATATATTTTGACCCCAGCAAATAATTTAGGCTACAAGTCGATACATCTAAGTATGGATTAGGTACAGTCCTACTGCAAGAGGTCAAGCCCAGTGGCGACTTATCTAAATCGATAACTGACAGTGAAGTCAACTGTGCTCAGATTGAAAAGGAGCTATATGCCATTGTCTTTGGACATTCAGGTACATACACTGTATAGTAGCTTACCTGTCAACGAAACTAAGGTGAAAGAGATCAGAGCAGAGACTGAAAAAGACACACAGCTCATGATACTGAGAGAGACAATCAACGAAGGATGGCCTAAGGAGAGGAAAATATGTATGCCCTCAGAGCATAGCAGAATACTGGAAGTGTCAGGATGAACTTTCACACATGAATGACATCATATTCAAGGGTGAAAAAATCATTATCCTACCTCACTGCGTACAGTGATGTTATTCCGAATACATGCAGGTCACATGGGCCCGTGACATCCCATTTTGGCCCAGGATGAACAAGCAGATTGAGGAGATGGTTAGACAGTGCCCCACCTGTCTCAAACACAGGCCTTCCAATACTAAGGAGCCCGTGATAAGCCAAGCCAAGGTCCCAGACAGGCCATAGCAAACAGTTACTACTGATCTGTTGACGTGGAACAATGAGAACTATATAGTCACAGTAGACTATTAAAATAGGTAAAACACAAACTGAAAGCAGCCTTCACCAGACATAGTGTACCAGAGATTGTTGTATTGAATAGTGGCCCCCAGTACAAACGTAAAGAGTTCAAAATCTTTGCCAGCACATAGGAGTTTAACCTACAACCACCAGTCTGCACCATCCCCAAAGCTCTCAATATCCTCTCTGAGAAATCTGTATAGATTGTCAAATTGCTTATGGAAAAGGCCAAAGCTTATCAGAAAGACCCCTATCTGAGTCTCCTTGAATATCATAACACTTCAGTTGACAGCTTCAGATCATCAACCCAGCTGCTTATGAGCCATCGCTTATGCTCAATCCTACCGAACACCCACCAGCAGCTTCAGCCCAAGGTGGTCAGCCACCAAGATCACACAACATCAGAAAAGATATTACAACAGGTCAGCCAAGCCAATGTCACCGCTGCATGTAGGACGAAGCATCCAACTCCAGAAGCATGGCTACTGGAAACCAGCAGTTGTCATCCAACCAGCTGATACTGACAGATCATACCACATACACACAGCTGAAGGGCAAGAGTACAGATGAAACAGATGTCACATAACACTCACACTGACGAAAACTCTGATCACAACAGACAGCATGCACCACAAAGTACCACACTACACACCTCACAGGCAACAAGTGAGACAGTCCCTCATACTGTCCCATACCAGACAAGGTACACACGGGAAGTCAAGGCCCAGAATTGTTCTGGACTTGTAAGAACATGTAAAAGGATGCAGATGGATCGCTGCCCTTACAAAAAAAAAAAAGTCATTTATTGTTATTGAGTTACATTGAGAAGTATACGTTTACATACTCTAGTGTATAAGCTAGCTAAGTGACAGCTAAAAGAAAAAAAAGTTTTGCAATGGTTATGTTGAAGTATTGCAGTATTACTGAGTTTTGGATATGCTGTATGTGATTACAATGCTTAGTTATGGTTATTAACACCACACTGATAAGATACAAGGACTGACATAGAATATATTGGTCAGACTAGTTTAACAGCAATGTTAGATCTATGAGATGGTAACAAATATCCCTATTGGATGCTTGATTGTGATTGCAATGTGCAATCACAATCAAGCATAGTACACGCATATAGAGACTGTCAGCGTAGTCTTGATGCGTGAAGTCTGCCTTCCTGCAAGACAGTCAACCTGTATGCCTCCGGTACAAAAAATAAATAGTTTGATTTTTAGCATGTCATCATTTGGAGTTAATCTATGTACATGATATTGTACACAACAAGACAATGATTAAAGCTAAATTATTTTCCACAAAATCCCTGCATTGCAAGGTATCAGAAAAGGTTGACAATATGATCACATGTAATCAAGTCATGTTGCATCACAATAACTAAACTTAAGTACACTTAAGAAAGAATTGAAACAACACAGTCTTGTGCAGGTACACAACTGTGGGTGGGCATAGATGGGCCCTTGGTCCACCCAATCAGAAGGCTTCCTTTTTTGCTGGATCATCCAGTCAATAAATACTGTTTCAATTATCTGACTATGCGAAAAATAAAAATAAAACAATTCTTGTTTCTTGCTTCTTGCAAGATGATGGTAGAGATTTTTCAGATTTTTTGGCAGTACATTTCGTAAATGCCAGATTGTGAGCAGCAAGCAGCCCCTCCTCTTTCACTCAGTGTACAGCCCGCGCATTGCACAGAGGAACAGAAGCCTACTTTCCTCTAACTAGCTGCTTTTAATGTAGGTTAAGATAAAAATCATAGTGAAAAATAGCACTTTGCTTGAGTTTGTCACAAAAAGAAGCTGTGAGGAGCAGGAGGAAGCAAATTCAGATCAAGTTCAGCCATCATTCTCAACCCAGACACCTACTCCTACGCCAGTTTCTCCTCAACAAGTGCCAAGTAGTAACAACACCTACGTGGATGCTAATTCAGCCCTTTCCCCGTCAGCAGCAGCATGTGACTTAGCACTTGATTCTCCAACGACGACATCCACCCCTCCATGCCAAAGCATGCTTGATTAATGATGATGTTGCGTCTGCCAGCTGTGTGTATGTGTGTGTGTGTGTGTGTGTGATCATGTGGCTGCCATGCCAGGCTATGCAATGCTGTTAATGTTCGTCTTGCTGCCTGTAACATTATCTCTGACGATGTATAAGGCTTGCATGATTACACATTCAGGCAAGTATAGTTGTAATGGTCTTTTTTGGTAAACATGCATTTCAGAACCTATTAATTATGATTGATCTGGGATGGGCTAGACCCACCTGACTTTCTCTGTGCTCACCCACACTGTGGGTGGGCTACTGGTCTGGTGGTGCATATTTCCTAACACACATTAAATACACTGAAGTGCTACATGCAGAGCTATTGCTAATAAACCTGCCTGTATGTCAGGTATGCTGTCAAGGACACTATTTCCGAGAGTTTTGTGGATGTTTGTAAAAGAAAATGTACATTGCAGAGCAATGACTAATTAAAAAATGATCTCTTAGTCATTTACAGATGCTACCATTTTGTTATATATCTTACTACAGGGGGAGTGTTACAACTTTTTCAATTAACTATACTGAACATATTGTTTGTTTCATGTCATATATTTTGTTATTTGTTCCAAAACTCTAAAATATCCATGGCTACTACTGTCATGCATTATTGTCATAGAAACTAAAATGCGTAGTTTTATTTTTTTTAATCAATTAAAAACCATTTAATTGCTCAAAATGTATTTGTTGTTTTATAAAGGTATTATAAACCATCATTGAGACATGACAAACTGGATTGAACTGGCTAAACACAAAAGATGAAGCAAGAGAGTGAGAGAAGTTGAAGAAAAAGAATGAAGGGAAAGAATAAAAGAGAGGGAAGCAAAAATTAAAAACAAAGTAAAGAAAAAACAGCTCGGATAAACCAATGTTTTTTGCAACAATCTCATAATGACTCCATTCCTTAATCGGTGTGAGCCAGACGCCAGAGCAATAGTGCCTTCTGCCTCTAGTATTATCAGGAAGCAGGCTGAGTCAATGGAGTGTGGCCACATTGCCACATAAATAAGAAACCATAGAGAGGCGAGGAAGTGAAAGAGGAGGAGAGGGGGAAAAAAAGAGAGAAATGATGGAGTGATGAACTATGGGAGATGGAGGTAAACTTTCCCCTGGTATTCTTTTCTTGATAAAGGAAAACAAGTCCCTTATCACAATGGCAGCGGAGGCTTAATACCATTGCCTTTGACTGAGCTGGGGGCAGCTTTGCAACAAAACAACAAAGCAAAAGAAAAGAGGAAAAATGTAACTGGTTTGATTTGTCACTGTCACCCCAACCTCACCCCTCTCCACCCCTTTTCCTCCCTGGAACTGAAAGAAAGCAGGTATATTGGCAGGCAGGTCTGGGTGCCGGTGATAACAATGTTGGCTTTGTTCCCCGCTAGAATTGGACAAGCGCTTCCAGCCGCCACCCAACACAACAATTAAACAAGCCCAATGTTCAACGCTGTGTTTTTGACATATTGTAATCTGGCGGAGGCTTTTCTCTGTAAATCTATAAGGTTTCAACGCAGCTGATGCTGGAGGCAACGCTGCATTACCTGATAGCAGCAAATCAGTTCCAACTGAGAGCTACACCTGTTGCACACTAAGCTCTGTTTATTGTCTTCTATCATTTTCTAAACACGCTCACACACGCAGCCTAATGAATACCCACCAACTACACACCAAGGACGCATAACACACAAACACTTTGCTCACAGAGGGACGCACACACACACACACAAGCTGCCTTGTCTTCATCAGGGCAGACCAACAGGCTGTGTCATATTTGCCAGGAGTGTGTTCATGTGAGAAAATGGTGCACCCAGCCCAGAACAGACGCTTTCACACAGGACACAATTCCTCAATCCACACCAGGGTTAGAGGCAGTTGCCTTCCGCTTTACTCGGTTTAAATTGTAGAATGAAACAAGTCATATTACTGCTGGCAAAAACTGTAGTTTGTTAAGTCTTAAGTAAATCCACTGCCTGAGTCCAATCCTGACCCAAAGCTGTGATTTGTCTGTCTTGTATGTCTAAGTAAATGTTATTTTTCTTCTAAAGAATTCATAGCCCTAATTCAGTACAAAAGGTTTTCTACAATATAATGGTGAGTATATTAATAGTACAATTAATACTACTAGGATAATGAGAGAATGCAGAGATGCAACATTTTTTGGATTGAAACAACCCTGGATAAAGGTCGTGCACATCACAGGTATACCAAAAGTCAGTTTTTTGAAGCCCTATTATCTGGTAATCCATGCAGCTAGTTTATCATTCACAATAAGGTGCTTTCATATTAGGGGCTGAAACAGGCATCGACTTCACTTCTAGATGTTTGTAGCTCTCAGCTTCTCTCTGAGAGACTTGACCTAATTTGGATTCAGTTAATGCCTTGTTTAGAACTGTCAGCCCTGTAGTTGTTTAATATCCAACGATCACTCGCCACCAATCCAGCCAATGCAAGTTGGAGCAAACAGAGACACCAGCGGACAGTAATGAAGCTGCTGATAATGAAGCTGAGAGATGCTCCACAGTGCATTTGGATTTTATAACTGAACTAATGAACCAGGACGCAAGCTTTTTATTTCTCTGACGTTTCCACATGACAAACAATGAACAATAGCATTAAAACCAGAGTCTTGCAGGTAAAACATGCAACTCATGTAGCAGTTATATCAGTTAAGTGTGGCGCGGCTGCTCTGCAGGTGCACTTGATTTCACTGTAACTGCGGTAAGCAGGTGGAGATAACCCTCCTGAATTTGTACCTGCCGCCTCCATGATCATCGACCAGGAAAGAGGCAGAAAAAGGGCGCATAGAGGCATGAGAGAGAGCGCACAGTTAAAGCACCCCAAATACCCATCACTCTGACAAAACACTCAAAACAGAGTGAAAAACATGAGACATCTGCAGAGTGAAACAGATGGAAGAGCAGGGGGAGTTACCAGATAGGTAATTAGAATTAAAATAAGTTCTCTTTCAAACCAAACATCCCAAGATATGAGTGGAAAGTATTGTTCTTGGAACTGCATTTATATGCTTTTTTTTTTAACCATGTACTTCAGCACACTTTAACAGCAAATATTACTGGGACCACAATAGAAAATTGCAGATGAACATTTACTATCCAAGAATTCACATTACAGACACTACCACTGACTATCCCTGTAACAAATTGGCCACAATTTCACACATTGGCCACACACGCTCCAGCCATATACTAGATTTTGACCTGGTCTTGTTTTCAGATTAAGTCTTTGTCACATCACAGTCATTTATGAAAACCACCTGGAGATGCTCATACAAGCCCGTCTGTTCAGTATCTTACCTTAAAGTAACTACAACTTGATGCAGACTTAGTTGGGTAAAACATGTGTCCAACTGGTGATTATCAAGTAACGTAAACTTGATGTCTGACCAGCAGTGCAGCAGTGGCTTTTTCGTCCCATTTCCCCACCTGACTATGAATGACTGAGCAGTTTGCCTCAACTTTTCCCACTTGCAAAAACTCCAACATTGGGATGTCTTGCACCAAACAATTACCACAAAGTGAACATATGTTGTCAATCAGTCAATGTCATCTGCTGAGCTGAATCAGACAGATCCTGATGCATTTTGTCTCGTGATCAACATAGTTACTAGATAGAGGCCTTTGTTGTGTTAATTTGGCGTCTCTTAAAGGGGACCTATTATGCTTTTACTTATTTTCAGTCATATATATAATGTAACAATGTCAGATGTTCATATTAACTGTGGCCAAAGTTTCAAATAATCAGGTAAATGTATGTAGAAGTAATCCCTGTGAGCAAAAAGCACCAGCTTCAGACTGCTCTAAACACTAAGCTTCCAACATTTTTTTCTACTTTCAAACCAAGCTGACGTCAACTCGTGCCGGATTTCTCCATATGGTCAGCGCTATACATCCTAATCTTTGTTGCTGTGGATGTTTGTGCTGTCCACTTGCATATTTCGGATTGGATTTCGGCTCCAACAAGTACGGATGTATTTGAGAAGTTTATATTTTGACTAAAGAATGAGAACAACAAGCAAAATCCCCCAACTAAAGTTTGTTTACCCTGCCTCCAGAGCCTTCTCACAGAGCCAGGGGGAGCTTCCTGAAGCTGGCCAATCAGAACAGAGTGGGCTTTTAGGGAGGGGGGGCAGAGGGGAGGGGAATCCAAAACGGCCTGTTTCAGAGAAAGGCTGAATTGAGGGGCTGCATAAAGGGCCAGTATTAGATAAATAAGGAGTTTTTTGAACTGTGAATCATGCAAAGCTACTCTAGTGGAGTCCAAAAATAAAAATGTAGACTTGGAAATGAGCATAATAGGTCCCCTTTAATATATTCTATGAACATGTAATAATTTCATCTGATATTAGTGGAAGTGCTATTTGTTCTTAGAACAACTTGCCCTTTTGGTTTGTGTCTGCCAAACATCAGTGGAAAACAGCAAATTTAGGGCACCTTTAAATAGATATTAGTGACTGCAAGGAGGAGGCCACACTTATTGTATATTACTTACTGTGATGTCTTAAATGTCATAGAAGAACTCTGAGCAGGTATGACATGTATCTTGTGTATTTTTACAGTACCGTGTACCAGTACTTTCTTTAAATGAAAGCAGATTTTTCATATGTCTACAACTAAACAAATCTGGACATATCTTATAAAATATGTATACTCATACATAATTTGTCTTGAAAAGGAGCAGGAGCAGTATGAAAATATTAAAGGAGTAAAAGCTCAGAAACGTCACCTAAGAGCACATCAAGATTTCTCTGCTGTACTGTATAGAAAATGTTTGTTACTTCAACATGAGCAACTGAGAAAAACCCTGCTTACGTCCACAGTGGCAAAACCAGCTCTGATCCTTGGGGACAGCATCCTGAGCTGTATTACCAGAATCTAACAGCCACACACAGCCAGTGGCAACACATGATCCTGTCTTCTGCACGCTAAACCCAACTCTATCTGCTTAGGAGCTGTGGTGTGTTTGCACTATCTCCTCTATTGCTCTCAGGCTCCGCTTTTATTGATTCCACACTAAAAAAAAAAAGGAGGGTAATTCTAGTTTATCATCGTAACAGCATTATATCCAAAACAAACACAAAATATACTTTTTTCGCAACCAATACTTAGTTCCACATTTGGCTTTAATCACCATAGCGTGCATGGGATAGCAAGCTTTACTTTTCATGTAAATTCACTGCTAGCTTAGTTAGATATCAACACCCTCCATCTTTCAATAAAGTAATTAATTGGTTTGAATAAATACTTCTTTTTCTCCTCCAGCCACATCTCCCCTCACCAAGGCTTGTAAACTTTTTAATCTGGTGGTGATTCAGACCTTTCTCACAGCAGACATTTTGACTTGTCAAACCTAGATGTAACTAAAAAGATTATTAACGGCTGCATTCAGTTTAGGTGTTGCAGTGCCAGAGCCCTGGTACTGTGTGCGCTGGCTCACTGGCATAGCTTACTGGCGCACCTTAGTGGAACAGAACCATCATTAATGATATTAGATACACCTTATCTTTTTATAAAAATGATGAGTCAAAACCTCTGCCACGAGAAAGGCCTATCATTAAACACACATACCTCCAATTCTAGTGACTATGTTGACATTGGCTCATATTCACCAAATTTGACAGCAATTTTCTAACATTACAAATTTGGTATTTAACCGTCTGCCAGCCTTATGATCCAGTCACACTAGCATTTATGACAGCAATATTTCACACCAAATTACATTTTTTTTTATGGAATCTCAGTGATCTCCTAATTCACTTTCATGGTAAAGCCGTTTTTTCTTTGTCAACATCCAAACAGGCAATCTCAGTATAGTCCAACATCCAGGGTGCTCTCCTTTTAGCTGTGGGGCAGTGGGTTGTGGTTTTGTTGTGTGCACTGGGAGGTAGCACTAGCTGGCACAGTGCTGCACTCACAGCTGCAGGTAATTTAGTAATCAGCACTAATGTGTATTTATATCTCCTGCAGTGAGGCTGAGGTCTCCTTCACTAATTACACATGCCAGAATCATCACCTGGATTGGGTTGCATGAGCTACTAATAAATCCATCACTAAGTCTGTGTCCTTCTTAGGTTCTTAGTAACTACTAGCTGGTTTCAAACTTATGATTTGAGACAATATTTTGTAAATGTAGGTGTTTGTTTATGTGTGTGTTCCAGAGTTTGTAGAATTCATGTAGTTTAGAGTGGGGAAATCTCTGATTATGCTAGCCTACCTAGCGTAATTTAGTGGTTTAGTCTAATGTTATTGGCATAATGTTTTGTAACTTGAGGTACATTGTGTTTTTTTTTTTGGGGGGGGGGGTGAATTTCTTTTTTATCACATGTCCTGTCAGACATGTAAACCATATTCCATTACCTCTTTTACTCTTCAATCTTCACAGGTCATAGTATATTAGCAAGCTAACGTTAGCTTTGTAGGTTGGTTCACTTGGCAGTTAGCATGTGTAAATATTTAGTAACAACAAACCTTTAGTGACAACTAACTAAAGTAAAGGCTAATAAATACAATGTACATAAAGGTACATGACACAGCTGTGTTTTGTACCAGGCCAAGCACATTCAGTGGGAAAGAACTTGAATTAACTCAAATTACTGGGAAATATTTTTGCCTCTGTAACACCCGGGAACCCCATACCTCGCGTTTACCTTGCCAGATGAGAACAATTTATCTCTTAACAATAATGTCTGTCTGCAAGAAGTAATCACTACACCCAAAGCTGTAATTTGGGAATATTGACAATGACTAAACAGCCTTTCCAGTCGCATACATAAGCACAATAGGCCATGCTTTATGTGGGTCGTGTGTTTAGTTGAGTGAAATGATCAATTCCTAGAACACACCATCAAGTATCGTTTTTTTCTATCCAACCTGACAGTGTGCAGAGACATACTGCACCTGGTAAATTTTAGGTGTCCCCACCTCACATTATTGATAGCTTGTCAATTGTGAGTAAGTGCACTTACCAGCATTGTAGTAGCGGTCCAACTTTTCCCATAGGGGTTCACCCTCATGCTTGAGACTGGACAGCTTAAGAGGCTCATATATGGATCCTGAGAAAGGACACATCTGTTACACATGAACTTTACTACTCAGTTGTCTCATGGATCCTTAAAAAATCCTTAAAAATACTCTCAGTTCTGTCTCCTCCATAACATTAACACCACGCCTTCGTGACTAAACTGGATTTAAGAGGTGAAATTGATAAAGGACCATAGTTTCATCTTGAAATTACATCAACATTCCTGGTTCTTTCAGTCTGGAGGCACTAGTTTTATTTTATATATTCCAATATGTAGATGGATAAAGATATTTTCATTTCTTCATCAAATTGTCTGATTTCCAATGAATATAACAGAAAATAATGAGTAAGCAGAGAAAATAATAAAACAGTGTACCCATGCCAGTTCTGTTTTTCACTGCAAAACACTGCAACACAAAGCAATTGCCACACAAAACGAGATTCAGGCCCAGAGCTCAAAAATCGAATGCAAATATGACTCGCCCTCAGATATTCCCGAACATTTCCCTCTGAGCTGAGAGAGAGCCACAGTTTGAGGGGAAACCCCCATCTAGACTTTCTCTATTTTCAGACACTTTTCACTTTGCTGGGATTTGCATTTTAATGGGTTCGACCTTGGGTCAATACCACAGGTACTGAAAAATTCACATTCTGACTGAAATTAGCATAATTTCCATCAGCTTAAAAGTTTCAGGGGACAAAGCCAATCCATCTCTTTTCAAAGATAACACTTTAAAAGAGCATAGAGGAAGTCCAATATTCCAGTTTTAATTTCTAACATGAGATCAGACAAATGTGGGCTGTCAATGTGTTTGTCTGGTTTTAAACAATCCTATGACTAGCTTGTATGATGCGGACCTCTAACACTATTATAGAGGCGGTATGCTATATGATTCATTAATACTGTACATTTATTTAGTGTCACTTCTGGGTCTTTCATGCTTACACTGGAGGAGCAAGAAGACTGTTCAAATACCC
The DNA here is from genome assembly GCF_963924715.1 of Thunnus thynnus. NCBI lineage: Eukaryota > Metazoa > Chordata > Actinopteri > Scombriformes > Scombridae > Thunnus > Thunnus thynnus. The sequence goes on along the minus strand of NC_089517.1, from coordinate 33,126,739 downwards.
ACACAGAAGATTCACAGTATGAACTTGCAGTATAAGTTATGGGTAATATTACATTATATTGCTCATTCTGTTTTCTGACAGCCCATGAGAGCCCAGATGTGTCTTATGTTTTATCTCTCTAACCTTCTGTTTGTTTGTTCCACAAGCACATCAATGTTTGAGCTGTGTGCCCCTCTCTCTCCTCTCACTATTTTCTCTTCTTGTCCTCTATTATCTCTCAAGCATCTCTTACTGGACCTGCACCCATCCAGGAAACGCTCTTCTTCCCTGGTGGTCGGTGCTCATACCTGAGGTTTCCCCCCAATCCTGCAGGAGTTCAGCCTCACCTCATGTCTCTCTCTCTCTGAATGACGTTGTTATCCTTCTCTCTCTTCTGTGTGAATAATGTCTTTTCTGCTGTGTATGTGAATGGTGTGATGTGAGTCTCCCCTGTGTGCATGTGTAGTGTATCCTCCTGCCAGGTCTCCATGGTGATGGAGGTTGCGTGGCTCAAGTCCTGGTCTGGTGGCACCCGCAAGCTGCCTAGTGTCCTCTTCATCACATTCTTCATATATATTATAAATCCATTATAATTTTGTTATTCTGTTCATTACTGTATTCTGTCATTTGTGTTCTGTTCTGTACACGCAACATCTGGTTTTTTTTCCCCATTTAAGGTTTTTTTTTGTGAGTTTTTCCTTATTCAAATCGAGGGTTTAAGGACGGGATGTTGTACTGCTGTACAGACTGTAAAGCCCCCTGAATCAAATTTGTTATTTGTGATATTAGGCTATACAAATAAAACTGACTTGACTTTGTTTCCTCATGATCACAACGTATTAAGTTGCAATCTCTTGTAATCATGAAATAAAGAAGCTAATATGAACACTATTGCATCCTATATGAATCTTCTTACGTCCAGATAAAATAATGATTTTCCTCTCATCTTTACCAGTGTTCTCTCTGGCCTTCTGTGTGTGGCTGGCTGTATTGTTTTCCTCAGGTCCCCTGTCACTACTTACCAAGTCTTTGAACTTTCCGATGAGCCCGGACAGTTGCACCCACTGAGCCGGACATTCTCAAAAGGTGAAATTAAGGCCAATCGTCTCTCTCAGCTAAATCACAAATCTACAGCAATTCACAGGAAGGAGTTAGTAGCACAGAGATAGATTTTAGACATGCGTGAATCAACAATGAATTAGACCCTTCAGGTGATGATAATGAACAACATGCAAGAAATTACAATACATTGTATTTGCAGTGGTGGGGAGGTCCAAGGTAATGGTAGGGGAAACACTGTCTTTATAGATACAGAGTATGATGAATTACTTTATGATGGGGATGTAATTATGTGAAGGACTACATCACTAAGTTAGGACAGTATGACTGATTATTTCCCTTTGTGCTCCATCACCTTCAAAATGATATGGTCTTAGAATGTTGTACTACCGTTGTGAAAAGAAAACTGTGAGCAAGTAGGTTTTTTTATTTTAAGAAAGACAGATTATTCCTTTTTTTAATTAATGGAAAAGTTGTAATATTTTCTCTAAGATTGGGAGATGTTTCCTTTCAATTCCCTTTGTAAGCCACCTCTTATCAGATACAGAATTGTCAAACAACAGCAGTTACTATGACTCTACTAGATGATTTTTAGAGGATTTGTGCTATGAAATCTATATTTAGCACACGAAAAGTTGTTACTACAGGCAATAAGCACAGGTGGATGAGCTGACAATGTTCAAAATCATTTTAGTCACTCTTATTTGGATTTATAAAGTGTTTGTGGTATCCAAAAGTGATAGGTGAACGGAGAGTCTTGATCAGAGTTTATGTGTTTTTAGGTGTTTTTCTCAGTTGTATCACTAATGTTCCTAAATGTGGTGATAAATAACTGACGTGATTGTTTTAGACATCCTTCAAAGTTTCTTTCCTCAAGTCCCAGGCTGACTACCAGTGCAAATATATAGCCAGCTTCCACAGGGCCGCACGCACAGGCCTCCTGGATAATACACACATTTCATGCAGTCAACACAGCACAGTTAACTATGGGTGAGATGTAACAGCCAAAGGAGACCAGGAGCCTGTATCACGAAGCGAGATTAGGTTAGCCAGCTGTCTTTGGGATTAACTCAAGTTTTCCCGTATCACGAAGCTGGCTCACTTTTAACCAGGATTTTTACAAGTTTTACAGACATCTCTTTTACAGTGGGGATCTTTGGAGAAAATGCTTTATGGGCCGAAGGGGAATTTTTCACTGCAAAACCGCAAATGACCACTGGGACGGCGGTGCCATATCCGGCACAACCTGTCAACATCCCAACCACTGACCAGTCAGATTACTGGGAAAAAAGTGTTTACAATTAAGTGACAAGTAAAAAAAGAACAATATGCAGTACATTATTATAGGTCAGTAGAAACATTTAATTATTCCAGGCTTTCTATTTCCACTCTGGTTTTAAAACAGAGCTTCTAACAAACGGAGAGATCGTTAACGACACTAAACACATAATGACGATTTTAACTGCATTTTAATTGTGCAAAGTTTATTTTATCCCTGGAGTGACAGCTGACAGTGTGGATGATTTTACAATCTGATTCATCACTGCAGTTCAGAATAACGAGACACCTGTTTGATGATAACTGGAAATAAAAAGAAAGATTGTCTTTATTAGAAAAAATAATCCACACACTGTTAATTGGCTCCCATGATTATAAATGCAACATTTGGGTCAGACAGACCTCATCAGTCATTAACTACTTTTCCACACTTTGCTTCAGTAGCAGAAACAGTCTGAGATTACTTTTACGTTTTTTTAAGTGACATGTTCAGATTGGTTTCTTCACCATCCAACTAAATAGCAAAACATACTCACTGCATGCTTAAGTCATGTATAATAATTCCTGTATTTTAAGCCTTAGCCTACTTGTTGTCTGTGGAAATTATTTCTAATGTTTCTGCATCTTCTTATTCTGTTGTATGATTACATTTAGTTGAAAAAGTTGAACTTGCTTCGTAGTACAGGCCCCTGATGAGAAGCTCTTAAAATAGCCCCCGATGTGCTGCTCATTTACACCTCTGACCTTTTCATGCTTGTACAGTCACTGCAGTGAGCAAATTAAATGGCCAGATCGAGTCAAATTCGGTGGTTTTACAAACAGACAGTCTCACACAAGCACCAGCACAAGTGAAATAATCGGACGTTGTACAATGACATGCAAAGGAAGAAGTCAGACCTGATCTTTTTGATCGGGATTTGAATTCCAGGAGTTTCCAGCCGACATCTGCTAAACTCGCCATGTTTACTCGTATGAATCTCACTGAAATGTAGAAGAACTTCCGGTACGATACTACAAAATAAAACGGATGTCGTGAGGCGCCTGGCTAGCCGCTATATAAGCACCATACACGTAATATTTATAATATTCATTTTAGAAATAGTTTTACATTTTTTTATTGATACATATAATATACAACATGCAACTTAAATTAAACAAAACCAACTACACCAAATATCAAAACACATATGCATACACATACACCTATACAATACATAGACACACCCACATACATCCACACAAATAATGTAACATAATAACACACACACACACACACACACACACACACACACACACACACACACACACACACACACACTTTATTAATAGTTTTTTGCTAGTCTCTAGTGTGATTAAACGTTATGAATTCTTCCTGATCGTAAACTCTCCTCACTTCCGGGTTATCTCTTGCTAACTCTCTCTAGCTTGGTAAAGCTGTCAAACTACTCGGGAGCACGACACCGACGTAAACGAGGAAGTGCTAATATTACATTGTTTACCTTTATTTCAGGGAATAACTTCTACCATTTTCCAAATAAAATGTAACTTACTGCGCAAATATGAAAATTGGCCATCCATTCCTAATTTAATGTGTCGGCAACCCGACAATGTGTTAAACCCTGCCGTAAAGCTGTGTGCCGTACTGCGGTTGATATTGTTGTCGGAAGCTGTACTAGCAGAATGATGTGGATGTTTAAGTTAAATGTTTTTACATTTTTATTACTTTTTGTGGGCAAGTTTAACACACTTGCCCTTCAGGATGTAACGGTTGACCTATTCGGTGTCGAAAACTATGGGACTGTGGCGGCGTTTGGAGATTTTAACTCGGATAAACTGACAGACATCTTTATCATCAGAGAACGTATGTTACTGTGTGAATTACGCTGCTTTGCTTTCTGTCGTGTCACATAACGAGCTAATTAACCGCTTGCACAGATTATATGTACTGTCTTAGTGTTGTAATTGTGTTGTAATTCAGGGGTATTACGATAATAATGGCTAAAATGGTGCCTTAACGAAAACTCACTGCTATAATTTCACTAGTCATCTGTTCAACGGGTCCTTTGCTTTTTCTCTTCCGTAAACGACTGAATAATTCTAACGAGGTTAAAAGAGCTTTAATTAATCTAAATGCCTATGTTGACTCCTTACTGTTTCAGGGTCTGAACTGGTGATATTCTTGGCTGACTCGAAAACACCTTACTTCAAGCCCAAAGTGCACGTCACTAAAGACATGTTGCCTGGGTAAGTTAAATATGTCATTTTCACTGCTATTTTCGTTTGAGTTCGTGCCATTTCACCCCTTTATACTGTACTGTATGTTACTGTATTATACTGTACGTTACATGTCATGTGCTAGTTTCCTTTTGTTCGTCGCTACTGAGGAGGTGACTCATGTTGCAGGGTGGTTATTTACTTTTTCAGAGGGAGCTGTTTAGTCATATATAAGAGCAGAGCCAAAAACTGAATTCTTTATAACATACTTCAACTCACTAAAGGTCTTATTGCCAGACTAAACTTCTATCCTCTTCTTTTTTCCTTTTTTCTTCCCCCTTACTTTTCTTTTCTTCCTCTACCATTCTTTATTTTATTTAATTTTTGCCTTTTGCTTTGTTTTATTATTACTCCTTCAACAGGGCGAGTTTGTTAACTCGTGCAAGGGATTAGTGGTGGGTAGAGTAGTGAAAGTCTTTACTCAAGTAAAAGTACAATTACTCCCATTTAAAAAAACAAACAAAAAAAAAACACTCAAGTAAAAGTAAAAATCACCATTTGATATGGACATGTAGCCAACAGAACCACTTGCTTTGATATGAAAGACAATGCATATGATTTGCCTTATCCAATAGCACAGGCACCCAATACAACATGATTATTCCTGAGGCATCTGTGAACATAATCTTTACAACATAAAGAATTATTGTGGCAATAACACGCGAGCAGCTCATTGTTGACTGAAGTAGAGTAAGCATATATATAGAGGGAGACCTGCGCGCCACACATAAAGATCAGCAGGAATGTTTTATCCACCCATATTTGCTCTCTCCCTATGCTTCTCAAAAATGATTGTTTCCTGAATAAATAACAGCTGGTAGCCTGCTGAGTGAAAGCAAAGATCAGTTTCACCGGTGGCATTCTAGTTAATGAATTCACCATTGGGGATCACTATAAAACAAATAGCAACTAATGCAAATTAAAGAAAAGAAATATGCTAATTTCCATCAACAGAAAGCCATGCTGTGCACGACGAGAGCATTCTGTTAATATGTCAGAATCAATCCAGTGATCACCTGCCTTAGATGTTTATACAGTGTGTAGCCTATATTTGTTCTGCATAGAGTAAATATGCTTTTAATTCGCCATTATGGAAAATGAAAGTATTTCTGCCAACTTGTGAAAGGGCGATGCAGGCTGCTTCCCAACAAGACCACCAGTGGCAAAGTGTGCAGTTACTGGAGTTGAGTTACATTAGTAGATCAACCAAAGAGCAGAGTGAAAGCAGCAGCAGCGCCATGTTATTGACTCTCATTTTAATGGACAGTCTTCTTCTTGTTTCAGTGACACCGTCATCACTAGTGTGGTTCCTGGTGACTATGATGGAGACTCTCAGATGGATGTTCTTCTCACAGCTCAGATCAAAACCGTGCCAGAATCTGTTTTCATTTTCTGGGGGAACAACCAGACACTAGGTACAGCTGGAACAGTGAATGGGTCCTGAGGGTGGATGGAGGCCAGTGATCACTGGTTAACACTGTTTTGATGATAGGCCTGTGCATTATATTAATATCATTTTTAGATTGTTGCCATTTGTATTTTTCCTTTAAATGTCCCACATTATGATGTATATTTTGGTCTAAATTAGTAGTTCTCAAATTTGGGGTGTAGCCTTCCTTGGGGTTGCACATGACCAGGGGGGAAATTTGTAGTGAGACTTAAGGTGAATAGACCTTTTTCACAACAGACATTTTCAACTGTGAAACACAGGTGTAACAAATAACAATATTAACTGCTGCATTGCATCGCAGTAACTGTTGGAGTGGAGCCATTGTTAATGTCATTAGTTCCACCTGTACCTTTCCTATGATGTGTCACAATGTATGTTGTGGAATAGTTATACAAATCGGTTTAATTTGGGAATGATAAAGACAAAACAATATGTAAAGTACAAGATGAACAGACTTGGTGATACTCATTAAATTCAAAAAATGAAGAAGCTTGTCTTTCTCTCAAGTTCAGCAGTGTTGTTGAAAAGCAGTAACTAAGCACAATTTTTTTGAAATACTATGGAATGTCCCCTTTTCTTTCCAAAGACTTTTTTCACAGGAGACATTTTGATTTGAAAGAAAAAAGTGTTACTAATAACGTGAACATTGGCTCTGTTGTATTAGTGTCACAATAAGCCATGGCAGTGTGAACAATACATGTAGCAGAACCCTGAAACTGAAACAGTTAAATTGAATTCAGCCATCATCAATTTGACTATATACACATGCTTTTCCTACTGTGACATGTCTAAATGTCTTCTGTTGAAAAGGCCTATTATCATGCCAACTATAATGAAAACTATCAACTAGACAACTGTAAAAGTGACTGTCCGTACTAAAAGACATATTTGATACTATAGTTTGTTTTACAGTTGAATGTTGTAGCTCAGTGGTAGGCAGCGGTGGTCAGTAGCTTAAATTGGGAATAAAAGGGAATCACATTGATGTCTATTAATGTGTGTTGTTCTTGGTAAATACATCCATAGATAAAGTTATAAGTTATGAGGTATTGTTGGAAGGCAGCTATTGTAAGTTTCTCCTCTCTAAGATTCTTTGGGGAACACTTAATCACAGTTATAGCCTTGTGAAGGAAATAATTAATGTTTTATTATGTTGTTTTTAAAATATACCAGGACAAAAAACATCTTAAATACCTGAGTGGAAACTCATGGGTCAGGGTATTTATGGGAAATTTATAATTAAATTTGTGTGTTTTACATTGAAAGGCCTAGTTAACTACTACTACTACTACTACTACTACTTAAATACAGGCAAAAAAAGAAAAGTAAACAAAGGCGTAAATAGATGTTTTGTGCCCTTTACTTCAGCTTTGGTCATAGTTAAGTTGTTGACATTACTACTAGATAAAATCTGTTTAGCCTGCTCTGACTCTGTGGCAGATACCAGCCCACTGATTTCCACTGGTATGTTTATGTCAGAGCAAGCATTACTCAGGGCCTGTTGACTCTGCTCATTTCTCTGCAGATATGGGTGGGTGGCTCAAGCTGAACAAGACCTTTAAAGATCAACCTCTCGTTATGGAGTAAGTAATATTATGAATGGTGCCTATACAAACATTTTATTTTTACTTCATATATTTTGCTTGTGATGTTGGTCATGTGAAATTGTTCCACATCAAAACACATGTTTTTTTATTATTGTATGGCCTGAATTTTGTTTAACATTCTTGATGCCAGTATACTATGCTGCACACTCACTCACCAGTTGATTAGGCACACAATCAAATAAAAACTACTAACATTTATTATCATATTCTGCACCCCTTGTTTGTTTTTAATGGAGGTGGATATAATATTTCCTCACATTACCTCAATGTAATGTAGTCCAATACAGCACCACCACTGACTTTGGTCTCAAAAATGACTATAGATGGTGGATCTCCACCTTTCTGACAGTGTCAAATGAACATGCAAAGAAACTATTTCAGGATTAGTTTGTACATACCTAATAAACCGTTGACTCAGTGTAAGTTTTAATCACGTGTTTTGATTTAATTTCAATTAAAAAAAAAATCTTCCCACAGTTTCAATGGAGACATGATCCCAGATATTTTTGGAGTCACCGACGTGTCAACCGCTGAAGTCTGCTATCTCACCAACAGGTAATTTAATCATTCTCAAAGTCACTTACAAACATGTGTATTTCTAAAGCTGTCATACCTAGAGTTACTCTCTAAAAGGTTGAGCTTTGAATTCCGCTGTTGCCTTGTGGTTTTTCTCTCCTCTAGAAATCCAGTGTGGCAGAATGCACTGACTTCGCCTGTCAACATGCGCATCCCTCATTCTAACGCTTTCATTGACCTCAACAAGGACTTCACCGCTGGTGAGTCAGTGATGTTTAAGCAATGTCTAACCATGAGAAACAAATGTAAAATGCTTTGTTTTTTTTTTTTTTGGTTTTTTTTTGAGAGCACACAGCATACTGTTAATGGAAGCTGTGCTCAACCCCACACACCAGTGTTATCAGATTAAAGCCCTTGCATTTCTAAATATAGGAACATTTATATTTTAAGCTGTCACAAAACCTCATTCAGATTGACAAATTGTCCGTTTCAAAAACCTACATCTCTTTCCACTTGTTTACAGCTGATTCCATTGGTAATCAATGGAATCTGGGTGATTATGTGTGAAAAAATAATTACAGACAGGTGAATTAGAGGTTTAAACTGGATCATGTGACACTAGAAATTGAGTGAAGTACTATTTTTACACTTGGATTATATGACAGACTTTCTTTAAAAATCTAGAAAACAAATCAGAATTCCTGTTTAATCCCTATATTCTGCTAGATGAGGGCAGGATTTAATGGAAGTCTTTGGAAATGTTGCCTTTTTTTGTCTCAGGCTGATCATTCTCTGAAGTCTTGAGCCAGTTTGTTAGATAAGCAAGCTTAGCTGTTTGTTTAGCTTTACAAATTCCCCATACCATTGGAAAGGCAAAGCTCTTATAAAAGTTATAAAATAATCAATTTTCTACATTATGGAAACAAGGTAAGTATACAGACTGTGCTGTAATTAGATAATACCTAAATGTAACTCCACATTGTGTCATTGATTCATTACAACTAGCCGAAGTCCTGAATTCCCACCAGGTATTTTTATGTTGTGGCTTATTCCTCCACTGTGGGCTTTCAGTGTTTCCCTACATGGATCAATAATTGTTATTAATGTGTTAGGAAAGACCCAGGTATAAAACAAGATACATACAATCAAATTCTGTATCAAGATACAAGAAACTAAAATGGAACATAGAGAACCAATGCTGAAATGACAAATCCTTTGGGGTGTCAGTGCTGGGAGGCAGTTTTTAAAAAGGGGTGTAATTCTGCACATTTAATTACATGCTGTCCTCTAAGGACTGGCATGCTGTTGGCATAATTGGTATTTTTGTTCATACATGTCTTCTCTCAAGAGCTATACACCAGAAGGACTCAAGTATACGTGTATTCCTTTATAATCAGTTCGGCTTTATAGTACTCCCATCAGTTCTGAACTTGAACAGTGCGCCCGTATCCACACAGATACTCTGCCAACACCAGCGTCAGTGGACAGTCATGATGTGGTGTTATGAGTAAGGCCCATAGCTGTAATCGCAGACACACCACAGTACTCACATTGGTTTTACGTCTAGCTGGATGTACATGTACTGTATAGTCCTTTGAAGTACGTTGAGACAAAGTGTGCACAGCAAAAAAACAGATAATAATAAATAACACTTTATCTGGAGGTCACTCCTGGAATGCATTAAAATGTTGCAGCATCAAAGTAAGAGGACCCAACTGGTCAACTGACTCACTCAAGTTGTATTGTCCTCTTTCCTGTTTGGTGTTTAAGTCATGAAGTCATAACTTTTTTTTATTTCTGCTCTTCCATCCTGAAAACAGTGGTATATACTCATATTATTATTTTTTTATTTAAATGAAAAATCTGTCCATTTAGCTGTGTTTATTTAGGTTATTGAAAACTTTGTGAAAATTGGTGGAAAAATGAATCTGTGCAAAAACATAATTACATAATACAGCATGTAAAACAGGATTACCAAATTTTCCCGATGCCTGGTTAATGAATTCTCTCCGGACCAATGCTGACCTCTATTCTTGCTTTCAACACTTCTCAAAATCTCATAGGATTCAGAGATAGTGTAGTTGTAAACTGGAAATCCACAGATATTGCTTCCTGAAGTGTTTTCCACAAAGTTTCTCCTGAGATAAGTCCAGGACCCAGACAAGACACCATAACATATATTTAATGTCAGCAATTTTCAAGTTGACTAAGAGAGAAAGGAATTGCCATTTTCTTCACCAGTGAATGGAGAAATCGCCCCTTTCTTGTTTTACAGCATCTCGCTCCTGTCCCTTTGCCCACTAAGTGTAGCGCTGTCACTTAGACTTATGTGAGGACTCTTTTTCCCTCTGGAAACTAATCCTCATGTTTAAGGTAATCAGAAAGGATTTAGTCGTGTCATACTCACTGCAGGTATCTTTTTGTGCTGTGTGGTTTTACTCCAAGGGCTGTCACAGTTTAACCAGAGCAGATATTAATTCATATTTAATCTGTTTATGGATTAGGAGAAAGTCAATAAATTCTCACTTTTTGTGCCTGACTTAAAGAAATCCTGGTTGCAATATATTGGTGTATATTATTGATATTAAAAATGTAAAGTTTATTTTTTATAGTTTGATATTTTAGGTTTGTTTTAGTACAGATTAGATTGTGTTTTGGATTGAGTATGCTGCAGCACATCATTAAGTCAGAGTGATGGCTTGCTAGTGAGCCCGTCCTTCACCCTCTTGGCTCTGCACAGCTTGTCTATGCTGTAGAAAGCCACCTCTTACATCCTTTCCAGTACCCATGTGTGAACACACACAGACACAAAAGGGCAGTGATCATTAAATCCATGTGACTTCTTAAGAGTGTTCAGCTGCGTTCAGATTGCTGTGGGTGAATGTGCTGTATGAGCAGAGGAGGAGAACCAGCGGAGATAAAAAAAAAAACCTGCTGTACATCTGGTGGATGTCAGACTCTTTGGCTGCCACTGTCTGTGGGGGCATGCAGATGGAGGGAGAGAAAGAAATGTAAGCAGGAAGTAATGGAAAAATAAAGCTGAGTCAGAGGAGAGTTTGGATGAATGGATCGAAAGAAATGATGGTAGGAGAGATAAAAGGGCAGAGGGAGGGTAGGAAGGCCATGGGTGAGTCTTCAGCATGGCTCAGTGCACTGTCTGCTGTGACCACCTGCTCCTCTAAGCGGTACCAGCTGGACCATCACAGTGTGGCTTAAGCAGGGAGAGACTGAGTTTTGAAGACAATCTGGGTCCGGCTAGTTAGCCAGTACAAAATAAATCACAGTTGGAAGCTTATGACTTTTCAACTGCCACTGAACAAATAAATAATAAAGAGTGTGACCAGTCATGTTTTCATGATGAAAAGGTGGAAGAAAAGAGACAGATTTAAAAAATATCAATGGAGGGTGAAGATCTGATCATGAGTGACAAACAGTTAAGGGCCAACAATGGAAAATGTGTGATTACCCCCAGATTTGAACTGGGAATGTTGAATTGAAGAGCAGTGATAGGTCAACAGATGTCAAGGGTGTAGTGGTAGAATAGGGGATGAAGAGTTCAGAGATATAAGCTGGTGTCAGTCCATGCAAAGCTTTAAAAACCAAATAGAAGAATCCTGAAATCAATTTTGTATTCCACTGGTAACCAGTGAAGAGAGGCCAGTTCAGGAGTCATGTTGTTCTCTGCTCCAGTGAGAAGTCTCGCCGCTCCATTTTGAATCAGCTGCAGGCAAGATAAGGCTGATTCCTACATAGAGAGAATTGTAACAGTTAAGACAAGAAGAAATAAAAGAATGTACTATGGTCTCCAAATCCTTAACATTTGAGTTGATTTGCTTATCATATTTTAACCCAGAATCAAAGATAATGTGTGGGAGTTTACATTCAGTGTTAGAGGCCCAAGGGTGTTTATTGTGGTGTTATAGTATTCTGCAGGGCCAAAGATCAGGACTTCCGTCTTTCTCTGATTTAGCTGTAAGAAGCTTTTTGACATCCAGGATTTTACATTGTCAAATTTACCAAAGGTTTTTGCAGCACCTCTAGCTGCATAATTTCATCTCTCATAGCAAGTAAAGACGCCTTTAAATTGTGCAATAATAATTTGTATAAGATGAAGGTATGGATGCTCATTCATCTTAATTAAGACACTCAGAGTTGAGTTACTGTGGTGAATGAGTGTGAAACAGTTGCAAATGCAAATTGCATAAATAAGGAAGAATGACAAAGTTAAAGAAAACTTATAAAATAGATTTCACAGAGCCCTCATGTAGCATTTTGGTCCTTTCACTAGTGGGGAATTACAAGTCTTAATGTAGCCCATCTTGATGTGCATGTCTGAAATTACTGTAGCGGGAAGGGGCCTATTATACTATTCAAAAGTAAATCACAAGACAAAGTGCACAAAAACACATTTAGACAATCATCAGTTATTAATATTTATGGAATGCCATTAAGGGGCAGTTTTAGAGGCAGTCTTTCATTTGGACATTTTACCTCTTACAATTTTTATCAAGGTTTTGATGTTGGGAAGCCCTCAGTGTCCCCTCTATCACCTACTGGTCTAGTAATACAGTGAGGTATTTTGTTAGTGTGGTCCAAGGAGGATGAGAGGTGTTTCAGGGCCGTGTCACGACTCCAATCTCAGTCCAATGTCATAGCTGTAAACAGTCCCATGGTAGTGTATTGGCTGACCCCACTATGTCCACACTGCCAGCGAAAAAAAGTCTGGAATTGTTTCCTGGCCGGTGTCAAGGCCTCATTTAGCCCGTTTATTGGACTCTCCAGCCAACTAACCTGGCGGCGACATACTGCATATGGCTCGTAATCTCTTTTGTTACAATCGTCCTTCTCCAGCCAGTGTCTAACAGCACCGCATTCATAACAGCTTTGTGTTCATGCTCTTTTGTTTCCCAGTTATTTTCTCTTTGTCCTCGCACACTAGGGGATTTCAGGTCTCTTTAAGGCAGTTGTATTTTTTCCCAGCTCATTCTATGACATTTGTACTTCAGTAGATAATACATTCAAGTGTCAGGGGTCAAGAGATTAAAGAAAGACGGGACAAACACATATCTGCTGGGATTGTCCTCAGTGAGAGTAAATCATGCCTTCAACATTTTGGCCTAACTGCCTCAAGCTGGTCTAAGAGTTAGCACTTAAGCACATTGTTACCATGAAACACGTTGTTTGTATAGTTTAATACTAAACTTTTCTTTGCACCACAAAAGAAAGATATCATTAAGCACTGAACAGGCTTTGTTGCTGTTCTGTTCTGGTTACTGCTCACCACAGTGACAGCTATGTAATTAGGAGGAAAACAGCTTTTGCAGGACAGCCAGGGGGTTCAGCTTCATACAGTAGATGGCTGATGTGAGCAGGTGCTTCAGTAGCCCCCAAAGCCTCTGTAATCATCAAAGCCAAATGACCATAGGAGGTGTTCTTATCATTTAAATGGTATACACCGGGAGAATTTGCCTGTATTAGATCAGTTTCCAGTACAGGATCACAGTAACCCACAGGGGCCATATCACGTCATGTCAATTCAGAAAGAGCACCGGTTGGCAGGAAGTTATCAGAAGCGCGATAAGAACTTGTTTGAGGGAAAAGGTAATAATTGCAAATTATTGATGCCATTTTGGGCAAAACATGCACAAAGACAGCAATACTGGCATAAGAATCCATTGCTAGGCAACGGGCATGGCAATGGTCTGTGCAGCATCCAATTAAACTTGCTCTTTGTCGAAGTGGCTTGTTGATTGACTAATGATGTGGTGGTGGTGAGGGAAAGAGAACAGATTTGCCACCTAACAAGGATGGCCAAGAAGAAGAATTGATTATACAGGGATTAAGTTTACATTTGGTTGATAGAGTGAGGCATTTTTAATAGTAGTTTTAGTAATCGGGGCACTATCACAGAGAGGTATATACCCATTGAGGTTATGTGTTATACCACAGGAATTATAGATAATGATAATGGAAATCTAATAGTAATAGTGGTTGTAGTAAGTTATAGTTGTCTGACAAAAAATAAAACATACCTGCGAAGATTTTAGGTGATCAACTGTTGGCTGCCCTGATTTGTGGAAGCGCCTGATTATAGGCCAGGTAATTTTGAAAAGTTCTCTTCATTATACCAAAATGTATCCACTTCTGTGAGTGTTTCTGAAAAGCTCATATTTCAGGGGAATAAAATGTTGGCTTCATGTGAATAGAAAAGAAAATAAATAATAATTTGGGCTTATTTTCAAATATCTTCACATTCACTAGTCTTTACATTCCTTCTCTACTAGAACAGACGAGAACATCCCCCCTTGCTAAACCCTCAGCACCCACAGCAACTTGAAGCCTTCATCTACATTAATGCATCAGTTGCATTCACTGCTGTTGCTCACGTTCTAATTTCCCCATTTTATAGAGATTTGGAGTGAGCTCACAGGCATGTTAGGAGCGCCTGGTGCGATGCGCCAGCCCTTTGAGGTGTGTCGTTTGTAGCATCTCCGCCTCCAGGAAAACTGGTGCAGCTCCAAACGGGCAAAAGAGACGCTGTGTTTATTTTGGTAAGCATGGGTGTTTTTACAGATAAATGAATAATAGGAATAAATGAGGCAGAGCATTGCTTCTCTGATACGCACAGCACTGCGACCATAGCCTGAGGTTATACTGTCTCTCCACGTTCTGTCCCAAAATAAATTCCTTTATAAAGAAGACTAGATGGACATGTACAAAGGGCGATTCTGGAAATAGCTGTATTGATGTGAGTCACTTCTGTTTCATTTTCAACAACCCACACTCAGGTATTTTGAAGAAATAAATCTTCTTTGATTTTATCAATATCACCCTGCCCTTCCAATCACATACGTGATCATACATTTTTTAAGCTGTTTATGGATGTCAGTGTCCATCTGTTGGTCAGTCGATCGGTCCACTACTTTGGTTCAGAATGAAATATTGGAACAACTATTGGTTGGATTGCCAGAAAAAAATTGTACTGACATTCATGGTCCTCAGAGGAGGAAACCTGCTGACTTTGGTGATCCACTGACTTTTCCTCTAACACCACCATGACGTTGACATGTGTGGTTTTGATTGAAATATCTCCAACTATTGGATGCTGCAATGAAACTTGGCAAAGACATTCATATCCCCCTAAGGATGAACTGTAATAACTCGTGTGACCCCTTAACTTTGCATCTCGCGCCATCATCAGGTCAAAATTTTAATTGGTTCAATACTTTGGTTTATGGCCAAATACCTTCAATTCTAGTGACCTTCCCAGAAACCTCAGCTGTACTTTGTGTTTAGTGATATTAGGCAAATGTTAGCATGCTAACACACTAAGTTGAGATGATTACCATGGTAAACATCAAAACTGCTAAGCATCAACATATTAACATTGACACTACGAACATGTTAGCTTTCTTGCATTTTAGCATTCATCTCACTGCTGTACCTAAGTAGAGCCTCACAAAGTTGCTAGCGTAGCTGTAGACTCTTAGTCCTATTACAGTATTGTTGGTATTGTTTGCCTTTACTAGCTAGTTAAGAGCAACAGAAGATATGATGAGTGAAACAGTGCAGATAAAGCTCCCTGGTTGAATTTAAACTTAAGGATGTTTTGGTCACTTGGTTTGTTCGTATTCATCGTAGACTCCCAGTGTTCCAGGACATGCCATTCTTTAGGTTTTAACTAAGGCACAAACATAGTTATATTGATGGATACTACAAGTTTATATCTGCACGTTTTGGTGCAAAGCTAAGCGTTTATTTACATCCGTCTTAATATGGTGTGTGCTCTCTGTAAATTTAATTAGTTTACACAAATAGAGACACAGAGACACGTCACTATATTCAGCGCTACTACAATGCACCTCACTCTTGATGTTGGCACACTGCAATGATGGATATACACAGACAATATATTCGTTCCGGTTCGTAAATCAATGAGCTTTCCTATGCTTGTTACAGTATTTCCGTGAGCAGTTTCTATTTACAAACATACACACATGTGTAGGATAAAGAAAGTCTTGTGAGCAAAATAGGATGGAAAGTGTGTGTGTATGAGAAGGTTCGGCCATAATCCTTCCCATAGCTACTGCACCTACGTTGTTCCCTGTAATGGTTTTAGGAGATT
This sequence comes from Thunnus thynnus, assembly GCF_963924715.1. Lineage (NCBI taxonomy): Eukaryota > Metazoa > Chordata > Actinopteri > Scombriformes > Scombridae > Thunnus > Thunnus thynnus. The sequence goes on along the minus strand of NC_089517.1, from coordinate 33,110,451 downwards.
ATTTCTTCCGGGAATAGCATTGCTCCATTCTGCGCTGGTGTGTTTTGCCATGTTTGTGAATGAGCCGTTTTGATAGATCGGGGTGGAAGTCGCACCGTGTGGAGTAGGGCTACATATTGGCTTAGAGATGGATTTGTTCTGCAGAGCTTTTCACTTTGTTCCTGGCCTGGATTCTGCATTTTATCTGAACGTGCGTGCGTGCATGCATGTGTGTTTGTGTGTGTGTGGTGGTGGTGATGCGGGGGAGGGTGGGGGGTGTGTTCATGTGACTGTGTGCACATCAATCAGGGTGTGAGGTACAGTTTACTGATGTTCCTGTGCATATATTAGTCGTGCATATATGCATATCGGAGGCGACATCAGTGTGTAAGCGGTACGTACTTAAACAAATGAATGTGCTTGTGGTATCGGGTGTGTATATTCAGATAAACCAGTGTGGTTGCCATGACATTGACAGACAGCAATCGTTCTTTATTGAAAGTGTTGTGGCAAAGTTACTAAGCCAGCCATGTTGTAGCCTCTGGGAACAAATCTGTTAGAGAAAAGCATCTTTGAAAGAAACCTTTCAACCCTCTCAGCCTCTGCCAGACATTTTAGCAGAGAGGGAGAACTTGACATATTGTCATATTTCACTGCATTAGCAAGTGAAGTGTATGTGATGACACAGCTTACCCTGACTGTTCCGACAAGGTAGCAGTACAAATTTATTTTTTTAAAGGTTTCTTCTTCTCCTCTCGACGCTATAGTAAATCGTCTTTGTGGGCTTTGGGCAAGTTTGGAAAAGCTCGTTTCACAGTCCGCTGGTTCCTTGCTAGCAGAGGGACAGGGCCACATATCAATGGATGTGGCCAGTGAAGATTTGGCTCCACATCCCACACAGTCCCCTCTGTCCCTCACCTCTGAAAGGGACACTCTGACAATGTGCATTTAGCTATACATTTTAAGAAACATACTGAAATGCATGTCCAGTCAAGTGAAGGAACATTACAAAAATAAAATCAATACTAAATTTCAGCAATACAGAGAAGATAATAAATTCGTTCATTTAATGTGCTTTTTACTTGTTTTACTTTTACTTTTTACTCATATTGGAAGGGACAATGTCACCCTCATCAAACCATTCTTTATTGGTTGCCTTTGTTTTAGAATTGTTAGAAAGGTTTTATTGATTACTTTTAAGGCTTTGCGTGGCCTGGTTTCCAGTTATTTTTCTTATTTTTTTTTATTTCTTGTGAGCCTGAGGTCTTCAGGCAGAAACCTCCAAGCTATTCCTGTATGATTGTGAAAGGCTAAAGGTGAGCAAGCTTTTCCTGTCAGGACTCTACAGCTTTGGAATGACCTTCCCGAGGCTCTCAGCCTCACAGTATCGGTGTCATATTTTAGATCTCTTCCTAAAACATACTGTAGCTGTAATGTAGAGGTCTCCACAGGTTGCCCTAGCCTACAGGTACAATTTGGGTTCCTTTTTCAAGGCTGCAAGGGACCTACTGGCTGTCATACTGTAATGCTCAGTCATGGTGAAGGCTTGATAGCTTCCTTTTCGCATGCCATAGCTCACCATATTTTTTCCATTTAGTGTTTCAACTTAGAATTATTATTATTTACTTTGCCAGTCTGTCCATTTGTCTTATGAAGCACTTTGTTACTGTTTGAAAAGACATTTTTCTCCATCACCAGACATCACTAAAAGTCCCTTAAGGAGTATATTTCCCTTGTTAGCATTGCTATTTTGCCAAGTTTTGCACAGGGCTGAAATGCTATTGAGGTTTGCTGGAGGGCAGCCTCTTTCTCATAGTCTGATAAGTGTCAAAGAACGGACATAACCAACTTTAACTAAATATCACTGCTGGAGCAGGACAAAACTCGAGTATGCTCTCTTTAAAAAATGAGTGTGTCTACTGCAAGGACATGTGGCATTGAAGAAGTTGAATAGATGATGCCAATGAGATGAATCTTCATAGGTCATATTATGTCAACCAAATGTCACATTTTTTGTATCAGCAATAGTGGTAACTATTTTTAAAGATAGTTAAAGATTTTTAAAGATTTGGCATTTGCTTGTTTGGATGAACCAAGGATTTAGGCTAACGATGTGACTGTGTACCCAGCCTGCATCAGTTTCTACACATTATATGTTGTTTTCCTTTTCCTAATGTTAAAACAGGCAGAAGATATCAGTATACTGCACTGCATATTTGCAGACTAACCTTATCACCTTGCGTCTCTCTGCTCTCCACACTGTGAGTGCAGCAACCCTCTCAATGTCTGTTGGAGGCAAAGTATCTGTTTCACTGGTGACGGCTGTGACATTTCCTTCAGAATGCCAGAGGCCCTCCCCCTGTCCAGCTGAGGCATGGATCAGTCTGAGGGTTAAAGACGAAGGGAGCAAATCGATGCAAACAGACGAACACAGAGGGCTTGACTGATAGGCTGCAGGATGGCTTATAGCAGGAGTACAGACAAATATACGCGAGACGCACAAACACAAGAAACAAGCGAGTGCACACACACACACTTACTGCTTTCATCCTTCTCATTTTGCCTCATTACTGTCAGCCTTATTCAAACACACACATACACACACACACACAACGTGGACATTTGTCTCCCAACCCCCATGAGATCAGTCAGCATGGCGGCCTTCTTTGAGCCCATCTCCCCAACAACCCCCAAGGGGGTACAGCACACTGTGTGTCTTCACGTGTCTACGTGTGTGTTTGTGCCTTTGTATGTGTGTGTATTTACGTCCTTCTGACAGCCAACGGGGGATAGGAGTCACAGCTTGTTTGCTGAGTAACAGGCTAACAAATAACCTGCTCAGGGGCATTAGACACACAGAGAAAGGAGAGGATCAGCTCTGTCCATCTGTCTGTCTCTCCTTTTCTTTTTATCACTGTATCACACTGTCTGTCTACCTTTCTTTCTCTTTACCCATCTTCCTGTAGGTTCCTCTCGTCTTACACTCATACTTTTGGCCCAAACACCACTTTTTGCTCCCGCACCAACACACACTCAGACATGTACACAACCCTAATGGCTTGGAGCACGGTGATGATGAGTGAGACAACAGCACACATGCACAAACACACAAAGCATATCGGGCGCTAATGCAGCAGCCGCGGCGCTGGCTGTCAGTTCCACTCTGCACTGCAGCCTGGATAAACCGCTGTTACTGCTGCTTCAAGGCCTTTTACAGGTGTAAGGAGAGCAGCATAATACTGATGCTGCTGTTACTGTTGTTGCTGTCCTCAGATTCCCCTTCTAGACTAAAAAAAGGATGGACAGGGACTGGATTTTGGAGTGTTTGGATGAGGAAAGTATCAGGGAAAAGAAAGGAGAAAAATGAATGATGTCTCCATCATCAGGATTTTCCTCCTCTATTTGACTAACAATGTCATGTTCTGGCGTTTCCAAACTGAATAGACAGTGGGGTTGCATTGTTAGTTTATTCACCTATATATTATGTATGATATCTGAGACATTGCTGATTGGATTTTCAAAATTTGCAGTAATCCAGAGGAGTGATTCAGCTCCCCACTGTGTTCTGGCAAATTACACAGAACAGCACAGTTACTACAGTCATTGTTTAAAGAGAAGAAAAATAAAGGTAGCATGCTTGTTACTGTTTGTGACAGAGAGGGTTTGTATCCATCAGAATGATTATATTTACTGTTTTCTTTAATGTATACAACTTGTTTGACCAGAAGTTCCTTTTTTTTTCTCTCTAGTTTTAGATGTAAGGTTAAGTACCTCGCTCAAACAGTCCTGAGTCCTGCCATACTTGCTAAAGCCTCAGAAATGCTCACTTAAATGATCACATGGCCACCCTTGCCACTCTGTGACACAGTGCGAAGAAGCAGGTGAAGAGAAGGACGAAGAGAATCAAGGAAGAGAGACGAGTTCAGTTATGAAAGGAGTCATGCGGTCATCCAATTCCAATATACAGTCCCGGCACCATCCAGCACAGCGCAATCAATAATCGTGGCTTTCTCCACTAGCGGTCATGTCCTTTCTCATCTTTGCAACAGTCTTCACACTTCTGCTACCATACAACTACTCCAGAGCCATTCAGCATACAGTATATAATGTATCTTGTAGAAAGAGTTTAAAAACCGTCTTTATATATATGTATGTATGTTTGTATGTGTAGATATAGGCCTCGGCTTACTTACTGACCTGACTTTTATTGTGAATCAACGTTGAGGCCTCACCGAGCCCTGACACCTCCATAAAAACGCACCAGCACTTTTAATAAGCTGCTAATTGGAAGCTTGCAAGCACAGGCTGGCAGAATAAAATGACTACTCATTTTAGTGAACATTGATGAGGCTCGCGGTTGCCGCAAAGCTGAAGGCAAAGGACGCACGGAAAGGAGAGTGTGGGTGGGTTAGTACGGTGTAGTAGGTATGAGTGTATGTGTGTGTGTGTTTGTGTGTGTGTACTTGCAGTGTTGGGCGTGAGAGTAACAGGCGACTGGTGTGAACAGAGTAATTAGCTACAACTCTACACACCATCTCTCCCCCCACGCGCCCCCCTCGCTGTTCTGCTCTTTTAGCCAATTTGAGTGTGCAGCATTATTGTTCTTTAATAATCTGTTTCTGTGTGGAAGAGAGAAAAAAACAATACTGTGGAGGACTGGTCTTTTTTCAGTTAGTTAATCCCTACAGTGAGGGAAAAAATCATACCATTTTCAGCTGCACTTTCGATTTAATGCATTGAAAATCGCCCAGAAAAAATGAAATGTGTCACATTTTTGGAATGTTTGTCGGGATTTCTAATGAGAAACTGAAATGATGTTTAATGAAAGATTTCTTCCTGCACTCAAAAGACTGACTAAGTATGAGGTATATTCACATGTATAAATGCAAAATTGCCATTTTTTTTGTCTCTGCTATAAGATTGTAATTGATGATACAATCTTGGTTTTCTTTTCTGTTGACAAGCCTTATTGATGTACTGTTAATATCTAGCGTTGGTCCACCTGGCAGGTTCCAATCCTGTGGTTTGAATTTTGCCTGTGTGGCTGCTGCTTAGTTTACATCTCCCTTATGATTTGTGCCTCTAATGTGCTCATCCATTTGTGCCGAGTCACAAACCTGCGACAGTTCTCAGCTCACTGTACTTCGGAGTCATACCACCTCTTGATCCACAGCAATGATGCTAGTGTCCTGGTCTGCAGAGTATTGCAGATAAGCAGGTACGTGTGTGCATGTGAAAGAGAGAGAGAAACAGATAGAGGGAAAGGTGATAGTGAGACAAAGCAAGAAGATAACAACCTCCAGCTGTCTATTCTCCTCAATGTCAGAGTTCTCCTTCTCTGCCGAGGCTTAGCACCCGCCTAGCATCACCCTATCTGTTTATACAGAGGCTAATAGGAAGCCTGGTCTTTATCCCCACACTGCGGCTCAACATAATGGAATAGAGAGACATAATGCTGCTCGAGTCAAACAGTCAGTGGAGGCCTTTAAATTGCTTCCAATCCCCTTAACAAATCTGATGGAGAGGCTATGAATAACTCAAGGACCGCTCATCTCCCCATGCTCTGCTTCTCTTCTTCTCTTCTTTTCTCTTTTTTCCCTTCTCCTCCCTCTTCTTTTCTCTCTTCTCTTCTCTCTTTTTCACTCTTTTCTCCTCTCTTCTTTTCTTTTCTCTTCTTTTTTCTCCTCCTCTCACCCCCCTCTCCAGAGAAGTGAAAGAGAATTCTAGACCTGAGTATCAACTTGGATACTTTACTCCTCTTTTTTAATTAGGAAGTGCCTGCTTACTGTTGTATGCAAAAGTTTGGACACTTGACAAATAACATATATCGGTGATTTTTTTTTTAATTGAAAAGATGTAAACACAGCCTCTCTAGGATGTGGAACATAAAACATTTTTCAGCAAACATTAATGCATAAACACATTGAACAAAAGTTTGGGCATCCTAAGAGTTCTGGAGTCACAGATTCTTTTTACAAGGTGTCAGTCTTTAATCAGCCTGTTAGGCCTGAGGCATTTCAACAATTATCATTAGGAAATGTCAGTTGGTGCCAGTTTCAAAGCTTTACAAATACTCTGACTCTTCAAACTTTGTGTGAACGGTCAGCAACCATGGGTTCCCCTAAGCAGCTCTGTAAGACTAAAATGAAAGATATTGATGCCCATAATGCAGGGGAAGGCTACAAGAAGATAATAAAATGTTGTCAGCTTGCAGTTTCCACACTGAGAAATGTAATTAAGAGGTGGCAGTTTAGGGCAACTGTGGAGGTCAAGATGATATCTGGAAGACCAAGAAAAGTCTTGGAGAGAACTCCTTGTATGCTGGTCAGAAAGGCAAATTAAAACCCCCGTTTGACTGCAAAAAACCTGCAGGAAGATTTAGCAGACTCAAGAGTGGTGGTACAAAGTTCCACTGTGCAGCGATGCTTGCACAAACAAGACCTTCATGGAAGAGTCGGTTGAAGAAAACCTTACCTGCTTCCCCATCATAAAATGCCAACGTCAGAAGTATGCAATGGAACATCTACAGAAGACTTATGTGTTTTAGAAACAAGTGCTGTGGACTGATGAAGTTAAAATAGAACTCTTGGGCCACAATCAGCAAAGGTATGGTTGGAGACAAAAAGGAGCAGCATTTCATGAAAAGAACACCTTGCCAACTGTTCAGCATGGGGCTGGATCCATCATGCTTTGGGGTTGTGTTGCAGCCAGTAGTACAGGAAACATTGCACAGGTGGAGGGAAGAAAGTATTCCACTAAATAGCAGCAAATTCTCGAAGCAAACATCCCACCGTCTGTAAAAAAGCTGAAGCAGAAAAGAGGATGGCCTCTACAACAGAATAATGATCCTAAACATAACTCAAAATCCATTGTGGACTACCTCAAGAGACGCAAGCTGAAGATTTTGGAACGGCTCTCACAGTCCCCTGACTGAAACATAATTGAAAATCTGTGGGTAGATCTTAAAAGAGCTGTACATGCAGGACTGCCCAAGAATATTGCAGAACTAGAGGCCTTTTGCAAGGAAGAATGGGAGAAAATCCCAAATACAAGAATTGAAAGACATTTATCTGGCTGCAAAAAGTGTTTGCAAGCTGTGATATCTGCCAGAGGGGGTGTTACTAAGTACTGACTATGTAGGATGCCCAAACTTTTGCACATACCACAATGATGTTTTTATTTTTATTTTTTAATTTTTGCTCAGTTTATGACATAAAAAGTATCTACGCATTTATGTTTTCTGATATTCCATATCCTAGAGAGGCTGTGTTTACATATTTTCAATTAAAAAATCACCAAAATATGTTATTTGTCAAGGGGTGCTCAAACTTTTGCATACAACTGTATTTTTACTAGATTGATCTTTTACAATTCCAGTTTAATTCTAGTTTGAAGATTGACACAAACATCACGTGCCTGCAGCAAAACCAAGTTTTATGATAAAAATGTGTGGGGGGTAAAAAAAAGTTTCTCCAAGAATTTTAATTTTCCTCCTGAATGGATACAGAGAACACAGAATTGACTCCATGAGGTGAGATGACTTGTTGAAATGACTGCCTGGTGGAGAGTGCCCTTCAAGTTTAATTTCCCATTTCGAAATGTTATTTTGCCTTCCTGTCACACTACTTTTACAAGTTACTTCCTTCATTCTGTCCTCTTTATTGCATATTGTCTTAGCATCATTTAAATCTTCCTATAGTCCATTAAGATTGATAGAGCAGATGGACTGGGTGCCAAAATATTAGAATCTGGTGTTTTAATTTACATCAGAAGCCCTCAGCACCAAGAGAAGAAAAACACCACTGGAAATATGTCTTCTATAAGGTTCTGGGAGATTGCAGGACCACTCACTGTTGTAGATATTAAAGTCTCACTGCACACCAACTTTAAAGTTAGAGTTATGATTTGTTTTCGCTCACTGATGAGCAAACCTTATGTGGCTGGATGAGTATGTCTTGTCTCCAAAACACTCTTTTATCTCATATTGAAATAAAGATTCACTTCTAGTGATCTGGTGTGTTTTGAAATTTTAACTTTGAGTGGAGGAAAGCATATCAGTGTCAATACATAGGTTATACTTTTATGTTAATAACTAAGGCCCCTTTCATAGCCACCACATTTGGTCCGGACTTTCGGACTTGTCAGTTTGAAAAAATGCCAAAATTACAGGTGTGAAACCTCCCCTGGACTACGGTCCAGACCAAACAGCTGAACCTTGGTCCGACGAAAAGCGGTGGTCGGGGTCCGGATCAAACTTAATCATGGTTCAATTAGTTTCTAGTGTGAAAACATTTTTTGGATGGTTTGGACTTTCCAACCAATTACAGGAATTTCCAGCAGGCAAAGGAAAAAGGAAAAATGAGCTGCAGTAACACATGGAGAGAGGAGGAGACTGAGTTTTTAATTGAAATATGGTCCGACTAAATTATAAAAAGGCAACTGGAAAAAACTCATAAAAATGCCGACACTTTCCAGGTATTTTCAAAGTGGGTGAGAGAGAAAGGATATGAGAGGATGGGAGAGCAATGCTACCTGAAGATAAAGAAACTGAAAAAGCATCACCAATGAGAAGGACAAATTTCCTTTTTATGACACGAATAATAATACAATAATATTGTTATAGTGGCAACGAACTGAATCTCTTAGATCAGTTTTTCTGCATTAATTCAAATGGCGACAGAAGGCTACCCGCTGAACTGACAAGATATCAATGTCATATGCACGCCCGTGTACAAACCAATCAATGTCAAGTACAGGAAGACGTAGTCAACATCAACAGGTGATGACAACAGGATGTAGGTATGTCATGTTAAGTTCTTCAGTGTGCTGCATAATTGCAATGTGAAACCAAAACTAACCGGATCAAATGTATACTATGTAACAAAAACATGAGCCTTGATTCAGGTGTAAAAAGGCCCAAAGACAATATTTCTTTTGAAATTATTCAGACCCTTCCTTTCAACAGTCTGTGTTATAGCTTTTCCGGCTTTCCCGGCTCTTTCAGTGTTATGGTTCACCTTCACAGTTCTCATAGTGTCGTTTTCGGCCTCAACAGGCAGGCAGGTACAAATCTCTAAATACCCACTGTACAGTACCTGCCCATCACCAAATAGCAGACAGACAATGTAAGTAACTAGCTGGTGAACATAGTGGAATATTTAGTAGCTTAATAGCCGATATTTCACATAGATGTTGGTGGAGACCAAATACACAGCTAAAAGGAGAGTGAATATTGGACTTAGATTCATCAGATGGCTACAAACATTACTCCCAATGAATGCTAATATTGCTCTGTCTCTTCCGTATGTGTAAATAACTGTTGGTTAACCTAAAAGGTGAGAAAGATATCTGTTATTTCAGGTTTAAAGCCTCTTTTTGTTGTTTATTATATTTTATTATAAAATTCATTATTGCACTAACTCGCATGTGGTTGCAAATGGTTTAATCCCAATGAGGTACATTACATGATATGGTGTCTAAATGCATCCAACAATCAGTAAACACCTGCCTTACCAGTTCATATCATGCTCATCTAATGGAAACAGCATAGAGCCAATCAAACCCACCACAGCATGCTGGTATTTGTCCAAACAGAAACAGCACAGAGGCCTCCAGTACCTCCCCAGTTCTTCAGCATGCTGGTCGGAGCTACAGTTTACCTTGTTGTGCTGTTTGTTTTAATATACTTGAGCTGTGACAGTCGCTGCTCTTAATACCCTGTTATTAGCAACCGACACACTTTCAATTATTCTGTTAGCGTGAAAGGACTGGCTGATTGTAGATGATTGGATGGATCACAACCCGACGACAAAGAAATTCACATGCGGATGCACACACAGACATTTAAATAATGTGCTGAAACCAGCCATGCAGTGTGGGGGCGGATGTACGTGTGTTTATGCAGGCTGCTCATCATGTATTCGTACGTGTGGGTGTGACAGTGTGCTTTTTGAAGTGTCATTCGTAGGGAAGAGACAATTTAACATAACTGACAAATCTGAGAGAGTGCGCGAGAGCAGAGGAACGCGGAAGAAATAATCAAGTGATTATAGATTGCCTCTTTTGCAATTAAGAGATCTGCATTTTCTTTTCTAGTGATTTGTTTTGTAAGCCTGTTTTGTTTTTGTTTTTTTTCTATTCACATGCATGTTGAAAACTGGATGGCCCTCTAGCATCTTGTATCACTCTCTCTTTCTCAGTCTCACTTCCTGTCTCTCTCACTGTGTGTTTTTTGATGCCTAGTGTAGCCGTTGCTCCAGCCTTCACAGTAAGCATGTCTTTAATTATCTGGCGACATGACATACCACTTAGAGTTCTGAATCCCTGTTGCTGTTACGCAACCCCACCCGCCCACACACAAACACATTTATATACCTCAATTATGTATGCATCTTTCCTGAGTGGTGGAGTATGACAGCTCTATTAGCTTGTGCCTTGAATGTGTGTATGTGCTCATAGTGCAGAGTGCCAGATCGGTTGTGGCGTTTGAATCGTTTTAGGTCTGGATGTCTGTAGTTTGCTTATTGTTAACCTAAAGATGCTATATTAAACTGAATGTATGAGACCGTATCCAGGACAAATGTAACAGCTGCGCAGTAGAAGAAGCTTGAGATTAAGTCTTATAGCAGGACTGTAAATCCAGGTTGAGACCCAGTATTATGTGTTTGAAATTCTTAAGTGATTCTGTGAGATGAAAGTCGTCAAAGCAATATTGTAAACATCACCACATCAACAGCATTAAGTTGTAAATAAAAATCTTAACAGCAGACAAAAAGCTTAACATTAAATGAGAGAGCAAAGAAACCAAGAACAAAGAATCTATGATAGAAAAAGAGAAAATGCACAGACTGTTTAATAGTGAGAACACAGAGAATTATGGACAATGAGTAAAAGTATCTTATAAAATGTATTTGCATGAAGACACTGTGTTGAAAGGTTTTCTAATGAGACTGCAATAATCAAAATAGCACCAACTGAGGATTTCATAGGGGGTTTAACACTCAGAGATATTGCCAAGCAGTAGTCCAAATCACACTTTCAAAATAATCAATCCAGTTTTAAATTCAAACCTAATTCACATGGCCAATTCACAAGAGGCTGGCAGTTGCATTTTAGAATAATTACAGTATGCATATACTCCTAAAATCATACAAATAAATACAATCATGTCAAAGGAAAATTTTGGAGGGAATATTCAGGCCAATGAAGCCTGTTTACAGCAGCACTCCTACTCTTCTTTTTCTTCTGAGCCACTGATTGATGGGATTAGCAGGCTTTGATGGTCGTGTTGGTCAGCAACAATCATACAGGTCTAAAAGGATTACTGGAAGGTTGTCATGATACTGGGACAGGCACAGTGCCTGTTTGATGTCACCAGTGTGACCGCACAATCACCTCTTCAAAAGGTCCTGTGCATGTGACCTTCACTTTGGCAGTTGTTCTGAAATGCTGGCATTTCTGTTGTCTTTTCTATTACTGTTGTACAATTGTTACAACTTCCATATTAAGAAAAGTTTAAGAAGGTTGGATATACAGAACCATTCAGAAGTTGGGACACACTTTCTCAGTCAGGTGAATGGGGAGGTGTGTCCAAACTTTTGATTGGTACTCTATATTTCAAAGTTAGAATTCCCTATATGTTGACTTATCTAAAAGATTTTAATGACTGACAAAAGTGTTCAGAAAAACAGGTAAGAGTAATAAAAATAGAAATAGAAGTGTATTAGTATCCAAGCAGCATGCACACTGAATACAAAGTAGGGTAAGACGCATGAGCATCTTGATTACACACTGGACTTTCACTTAAGATCTATTCTGTTTGATTCCTCTCTGCTCTGTTTTGTACTGTTCCTCTTTATTATATCTCTTTTAACTTGAACGAGTCCCTAAAAGCCCCTTGGAGGCCCAGTAAAAGTCTCTAGAACAGTAAAAAGTGTTTAACTTAGTGATGGTGGCAGCAGTAAGGTTTACATTGCTAGCTAGCTAGCTCTTTATGAGACTGTGTAGAATACTTTCTGGCATTTACTGTGAAAAGGTGAAAGGAGAGTGGAGAAGGACAGTGCACTGAAGAGGATAATGTCAGAAGGATCAAATTAAGATTACCTTATCGCTCAAAGGGAATTGGCTTTTCTGTCTGTCCGTATTCCTCTTGACACACACATGAAACTGTATTCCCTCCCAGGACAGATCAGAGAGCAGGGTCACCTGTGGTGTGATGGCAAAGAAGAAATCAGGTCAAAGTTTAGAGTTGTCTTCAATATGCAATAGAATAAGTTTCTAATTGGACTGACATTTACTGTAGTAACACATTGGAAGAAGAGAAATTAGCGCAGAAAAGAGTTTGGCAGCAGTAAACTTGGGGAAAGAGAGAAGAGGCACATAGTGAGATTAGCAGCGAAGAGGGGAAGTGCCCCCACAGCGAGAATGTTAAGTGTTTACAAGATGACGATCTCTCCGCTCCTCCGACTACCCCATGCCTCTCTCACTGACACACCGCCATCGCACCTAATCAGCCAATCACGGCTGGATTCTGTCTAAGAGGCCTGATTGGCTGATTAACCAAGCTCATCAACACAACACCCGCTGAGACTGAAACGCACACGGTAACATGAGCAAGTACATACACACTACGTGCAAATGACTGAGTGTGCCCTGTAGTGTGTGTGCATATATGCATAATCTATGTATGCATTTGTTATCTTCTTTGCATTTGTGAAAGATTTTAAATCTGTGTGGGCACCATGTATGTCCACAAAGTTTGAAAGATTAAAAGTTGAACTGTTTTACCACCTTAAGCATCAAAAAAGTGGTTAAACTTTGTTTCTAAGTCTTCAGTATTATTTCAGATGGCTGTGTGTACATGTGGGTAGTGGTGGGTAGGTGGGGGTTGGGGGTGGTAGTAAGAAAGAAAATGATTTTTTGGAATTAGTTTTACACAGCTGCACAGTCGTTGGGTTAACATAAATAAATACCATCATTTCCAGCAGTGAGTAAACACAAATGCACAGAGCTTAAAATGACATTTTTGGAAGTATAATGATTTACATGTAATCTTTTAATTATCTAAGTATCTGGCAATCAAATCAAAAACGTATACATTCTAATCTGTATCTGGTAATAATCTGTAGCATACAAACTCCATCAAAACAATATTATTTACTGCAAGGAGTGGGGGGGGGGGGGGTGTTAAAAATGATACCTACCTCAGACTCCCTTACATGGCTGACAAGATGTCCTTGGTAAGTACAGCTCTCCAAGAGAAAGTGCTTCCCCTCAGCTGAGTTTTTCCTCAATTGTGGGGCTGACTGCAGTTGAATCCTGTGATAACATTTCAGAGCACATCTGTGAGAGTACAGGGGCTGGCTCAGATTGGTATGTTCAAAAAGGACATACATATAGTCATTGAGGGTGAGAAAAATTCATTTATGTGTTTTTAAAAAAAAAATCTATTATATATTTAATTGTTTTCACTTTAGTAAGGAACTATGCTGCGGCATTTTGAAGTGGACACGGTCTGCAGTGGCCTCTGCAATTCTAACACTGGTTACATACAGGATTACTATAATAGCCTCTATCATTACACACAACCTTCTTTCTTCCTGTCATTATTGCTCCACCCTTTCTTCCCTTCATTCATACCCCCGTTCCATTATCATTCCTATTTTCCTATGCAGAGCACGGCAATGTATGCAGTACAGCAGGGCCCTACGGCAGATCAATGCCAATATTTATTTCATGTCCTATTACAGGGGCAGAACTGCAGTCCAGAGAATGCAGTGATGAAAGTAAATGTCCTCTCCCAGAGAGGCACAGAGAAACCGCATTAGAAGTGCAGCCTGCAGCCTGAGCTTCGAGAGCGAGGAATATGAGTACAAGCTCAGGTTATAGGATTCCAATACAGCAAGCTACAAGCATTACCAGGGGGTGAGGCCTCCAGAAAGTGAAAGTGAGCAGGTGAAATCCTGTTGCTTTCACTGAGAGATTCAACCCAAAATCCTTTTTCCTGCTCTTCAACAGTTCTTCTTCTACTGCTTAGACAAGCCACATTTATCTTCATCACTTTGGAAATCCCACCTACTGTATGTTGAACTACTACTGCCTATCAGTGTCACAGTTAAAAGGAATGTTTAGAATATATTAGAGTAGGCAATATCCAATAGTATATAATAGAAATATTATACATATAAGTTGCCACACTTTTTTTGTTTGGTTTTTTTCATGTTTTTTTTATGCCAGTAAGCTGTATGAATGTTAACATGATCATGTTTGAATAGTCCTGATATTTACAAGTATCCTCTGCATTATGCATCATTTGGACAGCACAGAGTATTATAATGCCAATTCTCAGTAGAAGTTTGACAGAGACTGAGCATTTTTTCTTTTTTAGTCATTGTCAAGGAGATGTATAAATAAAGCAAAATTAGTTGTCCAAGCAATTGCTTTATTGACCTGTTGTTCTTTGTACGTGATCAATTCATTAAGTCCATATAGGTGCAAAGGCTCACAGCTACAGTGCAGTTTACATTTCTATTGCTGTCATTCCCTCTCATCTGCAGCATTTTGAACATTGAAGATCAATAGTCACTGCTCCGTGTTTGATTATAATTGCCTGACTTAACCAGCCTCCATTCTGTCTCTCTCAGATTTATTCCTGACAACCGATGGGTCGAAGTTTG